>NC_140816.1:7567500-7572500 GCF_050613455.1 Vespa mandarinia | reverse complement strand
TTCTCGCATCCTCTGTCTCTCTCTTTCTCTTTAATTGTCTCAGAGATCTTTAGAACAAAAGTGAAATCGAAAAAAGAAGAAGAAGAAATAGAACGAGAACCAATTAAAGTAAACTTTAATCGTTACGTTTATTATTTAATAGAATTCACGTCTGAAAAGTAAGTAGTTTTCCAAAGGTACCATAATTTCTTCATTTCCATGAATAAATTTTCATAAACGACTGGACGTATCTTGACGAGTGAAATTGTCTCAAATGTAATAAAAGGTACGTTTGTACGTATGATAGTTATTTGATTGTCTAACGATAAGATAATAAGGATTGAGATGATTGGAACATTAAAATTTTCTTTCCATAATATGAGCGATTAAATCTTTGTTATTAAAAGAGAGAAAGAAAGAAAGAAAGAAAGAAAGGAGAAAAAAAAAAAAAAAGAAAAAAAATCACGCTACTTTTCTCTCTATTATTTTCAAAAGTACGAACAAAAATGAGAAAAAAAGTAAGAAAAAAGGAAAAAAGAAAAAAAAATAAAAAACTATTTACCCATTTCGATCATATGTTTTTCTTTTCATATATTTTCGATTGGATTACGTCATATAGATCGATACCTAGAATTGTAGATCTATTTGATTGACTTTATCATTGTATCAAGAACGATATATATATATATATATATATATATATATATATATATGTGTGTGTGTGAGTGTATTCCAAGGACGATCGAATTTGTGGTAGTCTCATAACTTGACTCGATTCGTTTGATCTATTTTTTCTTATTTATTTTTTTTTTCTTTCTATGAATTTGCCACTAGATAGAAAGAGAGAGAAAGAGAGGAGAGAAGGGTTAGAATAACAGGAAAGAATGTTAAGGGTGAGTATATTTCACAGATGATTGAACTGCCAGTTGTATAGATAATTTCATATCTTGAAAGTGAATTCGAGCGCGATAATTGCCTGGTGACGTTTTTACTTGCCTGATTTAATTGTCAATTCTCTCTGAACACTTGCACATTTGCATAAATTTTTACTATTATTATTATTATTATTATTTAAAATAAATATAATATTTAATATACAATATAAGTATTTTATACAAATATTTATAATGTATATTATGAACAAAATAAAGATAATAATTATATAATACAGACATACATAAATATATAAATATATAGATATTTATATATATATATATAAATAAATTTTTTTAATTGCATATATATATATCGACTAAAAAAAAAAAAAAAAGAAAAAAAAAAAAAATAATTAACTAATCCTCTCGTATATTTTCATTTAATACTTAGCCAGAATTAAAATGTCGCTTCCCTTTCAACGATCATCTACCATTCGTTTTTCATTAAATGAGAAACCGAGAAAGGTGAATGAATCTCCACACGAGATTACGATCAAGCATGACCAGTACCATCCTTACTCTAAGAGAGCAAGTTAGAAAAAGTTTTGGTCGTTCAGTGGAAAAAAAAAAAAGAAAAAAAAAAAAAAAAAAAAAGAACGATAGAAAGGGATGAAAGAGAAGAGAAGAGATAAAATTTGGGAGGGGGGTGGTGGAAGTTTAACGCACGTAAACAAACCCCTTTTAACGAGACTTCTTGTATCCTACGTAGATACTTTTTACAAAACGCATATCCATACGAGTAATATTATAGTGGAAAATAGAAAGTAAAATAAAATAAAATAAAATAAAATAAAATAAAATAAAATAAAATAAAATAAAATAAAAAGGTCGGTGATGGGAATAATAGGGGGTGAGAATCAAAGGGAAGACTTTTTTTATTGACTTGACATTCGAAGATCAAAAGAGTAGCATCTCATTAATGAACACTATGTCACGTTCAAAGGGTAAGAGAGAAATAAAATAAAAGAATGAATACTAAAAAAAAAAAAGAAAGAAAATAAGAAAAAAAAAAAAAAAAAAAAAGAAAGAAACAAGGGTGTCAATATCGTACAAAAGAGAGTTTTAAAACTTCTGATAGGAAAGCGAGTCTTTTTTCTTTTTTTTCTTTTCTTTTCTTTCCTTTTTTTTTATTTTTATTTTTAAACAATTAAACGATGCGCACTATTACGAGCCGATTGTTAAAATAAAATTAAAAAGAAATTAATACGACAAATGTTTTGTCTTTTAGTAATCAACAAATACCGAGGATCTTTCGTTGATTAATTTAATATATATATATATATATATATATATATATATATATATATATATATATATATATGTAAGTAAATAGGTGTGATATATCATCGATTGTTTTGTAAATATTGTTTGTATCGTTTTTTTTTAATGCGTTGTTTTGAACGTTTTTATTATAACACAACGCCCCAAAGATCAAATGCACATTTATATCCTCTTTTATTCTTTCTCTCTCTCTCTCTCTCTCTCTCTCTCTCTCTTTCGTTCTTCTTCTATCCTCTTCTCTTCCTCTCTCTTCATCGTTTTTTTCTTTTTCTTTTTTTTTCTCTTTTTTATTTCTTTTTTTCATATTCTTTTTTCGTTCCATGTAATAAAGCTTGTTTGAAAAATATGTAACGTGTAAAAGAAAGAAGAAAAATAAAGTAAATGGAGCAAAGAGAAAAAGAAAAAAAAAAAAAAAAAAAAAAAAAAAGAAAGAAAGAAAAAAAAATGAAAAAAATAATGTTTTCAATTAGGCGTTATCGCGTTCGGTCGATAATAAAACGTTTCGTACGACCGTCGACCAAGACAACAAATTTTTTAATTATATTCAAAAATTTTTTACTCAGGAACAACATCTCGTAAAAATTACATTGTATCGTTAAGTACATGCATTGGAATTATTACTTTCGTCCTTGTTATTCTAATTATTATTATTCTTATTATTATTATTATTATTATTATTATTATTATTATTATTATTATTATTATTATTATCTTTTTGTTTTTCCCTTTCAATTCAAAAAAACATCGAAAGAAACATACGCGCGATCGATAAAAAATAATAAACTTGTCGAATTCGATCTGACGATAGAATAATATTAATTTTCACGAACATTGTGGATTAAATAATTAATTGATTGATTGCATAAAGATCCGGAAAATTTATCGTTGAGCTAATTATTTTATCTTTATATATATATATATATATATATATATATAAAAGAAAAAAAAAAGAAAAGAAACGAAAAGATACATAAAAATTAAAAACAAACTAAAATTCGTTATTTAAAAAAATAAATTATTTATATATGTGTATTTATGCGTGTGTGTGTGTGTGTGTGTGTGTGTGTGTGTGTGTGTGTGCACATATATTTTTAATTTCTTTTTTTTCTAATTTCTACAAAGAATAGACACGAAACGAATTATGTTCTTATTCGAGATACATCATGTAATTCGTTAAAAAAAAATTGTCGAGATCGAATAAGAAGAAGAAGAAGTGGAAATAGAAGAAAAAAAAAAAAAAAGAAAAAAAAGAAAAAAAAAAAAAAAAAAAAAGAGAAATAAGACGATGAGAAATAAAAGAAATCGCAGAAAAAGCGACGGAGCGTGAATATTGATAAATAAACATTCTATCGGAATCTAATCGCATACGGAGTGTGACGAAATTGAAGAGAGGGAGATTGCTCTTCGGTTCGTGCCACATATACAATAATGATCATTTTTCGTCGTTAAGAGACAAGAGACGAAAGATTCATTCGAGATTCGTACGTGACGTTGTAAAAGTTCTTACTGACGAAAATTCGAGACTCCATAAAATTGATAATATGACCGAGAGAACGTAATAAACGAAGGAAATTTTAAAAGTATAAAAGAAAAAAAGAAGAACAAGAAATGAAAAAAGAAAGAAAGAAAGAAAAAAAAAGAAAAAGAAAAAAAGAAAAAGTTAAATTAAAAAAAATAAAGAGGAAAAGAAGGGAAAAAATTCGTAAGAAGTTAGATGCGACATGCGTTTTTGTTTTTCCTTTTGTTTCTTATTTTTTTTGAACAAATATTTCCTCTTTTTTCTTTTTTCTTTTCCCTTTTTTATATTGACTTTCGAAGAAAAATTTACTTGAAGAAAGAAGTAGAAAGAAATATATAAAAAGAGAGAGAGAGAGAGAGAGAGAGAGAGAGAGAGAGAGAGACAGAGAGAAAGAGAGAGGGAGAAGAAAAAAGAGACTTTTAATTTTAAAAAAGAAAAAGTAAAAAGAAAGAAAAAAAGGAAAGAATAAAAGAAAGAAAGAAAGAAAGAAAGAAATGAAGAGCGAGCGCGAGAAATATCGGACACGATATCGGGTCAAGGATATCGCAAAGCGAGTCTTATTTAAAGTCATTGATCGATAGAGTTTCAATGCGATAATCGTGCGAAGCGTGTCGCTTTTTGCGTTTTATAATATTTTTTTTTCTTCTCCTTCTTCTTCTACTTCTTCTTCTTCTTCTTCTTCTTCTTCTTCTTCTTCTTCTTTTCCTCTTCACTTTTCACTTCTCTCTTTTCTTTTTTCTTTTTTCTTTCTTTTTCCACCCCCACATAAAATCTCATTTTTTTCATTATCTTCTTATATGCGAAGCATTAGTACGTACACGTCACTTTTATCTCCGTCTTCTTTTTTTCTTTTTTACTTCTTCTTCTTCTTTTTCTTTTTTCCCTCTCTCCTTTTTTCTTTCATTTTTCTCTCTCTCTCTCTCTCTCTTTTTTTTATCTCGAAAATCCACCCGAGATTCTTTCGAAAGAGTACTACACAGCATTTATATATATTTATCCTTCTTCTTCTTCTTCTTTTCCCTTTAAAGAAAAAAAAGGATCGAATAAAAAAAAGAAAAAAAAAAAGAAATAAAAAAATAAAAAAAAAATAAACAAAAAGCTCGTCAATCAATTTCGAAATCGATCGTTCATCTTTTCTTCTTACTTTCATTATTTCACTTTTACATTTATTGTATTTTATTTTCGTATTTGTTTTATTTTATTCCTCTTTTTTTTTCTTTCTTTCCCCCTTCGTAATCTTCGCGTGGGGTTGACCTCATCGAAATGACGACATCTGTTCACTTTCC
>NC_140816.1:7525000-7560000 GCF_050613455.1 Vespa mandarinia | reverse complement strand
TATTTCAGCGAGTCAGATAATAATAATAATAATAATAATAATAAAGAAAGAACGTAATGGAAAACGCATTTCTTTGACGGTGGAAAGTTTTATAAACGATAGGATGCATGGTAAACACAGTGGGTCAAGTGTAACGCAGAAAGAGAGAAAGAGAGAAAGAGAGAGAAAAGGTAAAGACGAATAAAATTATAAAAGAATGAATAAACAATTGGTTAACAAGTCAGTACATTATCTAACTCTGAAAATATTAATCTTTTTATCATCTGAAAAAATTAAAACAACTAAAAAAGATTTAATAAACGAATCAGGTCGCGATCCCTGAACAAAACATCTTATCCCGGTCGATTATGTTTTTAGTCGAATCGTCTAGATTTTTTACAGAGTTCGACAACGAATATCTATAATTTTGCTTTTATATTTCTTTTTTTTTTCTTTTTTTCTTTTTTTTTTCCTTATAAATCTCTTTTCAAATATACATGCATACATACATTTTTTTTTTGTTTTTTTTTTCAGTTAACGAATAATAATAAACAAACATTGAAGAACTCGTTAATTTTCTAAAACGATACAATTAATCTGTTCTATGATACACGAAGAACAAATAATTCAATGATAAATTCAATGATAAATTCAATGATAAATTCAATGATAATGTAATTTATATCGATTTAGTAATATACAATTGAAAGCACCCTTCTGTTTTTTTCGCTAAATCGTTTCCACCACGATAAAAGAAAAAAAAAAAAAAAAAAAAAAAAGTAAGAAAGAAGAGTAAAGCAAAAGAAAAAAAAAGAAAAAAAAATTGATTTACCGCCGTGTAACCGTATAACGACCGTAAAGCAGCTCACGTAAAAAGGGGAATTCATTGAGGTGGCCAAGTGGCGATTCACATTTTTTTCATTACGCAAGTCGCGTACAAAAGGTCATTGATAAAAACCATTCACCGGTAAGAATGTACGAGGAATGATTGCTTCTTCATTATAATGCATTTACACGTCTTTCTCCGTCCATTCTCCTTTTATTTTTTTCTTTTTTTTTTTTTTTTCTTTCCCATCCCCCACACCTCTCGCAAATTCTTTCTAAATTTCGCAGACATACCTATTTGTTCCATTGTATGATCGTTACAATGATTTTTAATACAAAATAGTCATGTGATTTTGTTCATTGTAGAAAAAAAAAGAAAAAAAAAAAATAATAAAAAAGAAAAGAAAAGAAAAGAAAAGAAATAATCTCGATGCTTGAACAAAAAAGAAAAAAAAAAAAGAAAAGAAAAGAGAAAAAAAGATAGAGATCCATAATTATTCTTATAAAAAGCATCGTTTTCTTTATCGAAAAAAAAAAAAAAAAAAAAAAAAAAAAACAGAAAAAAAATGTCAATGCTCGAAGAACACAGTATTTAATAGTAGTAGTAATAGTAATAGTAATAGTAATAGTAATAGATTAAGAAATTTGAAAATTTTTAACAAGATTTTGTAAAATGTGATTGGTGTCTTTGTCGTACAAAAAAAAAAAAAGAAAAAAAAATGTGATCGGAATGATTAGCTTTTAGAAAGATTAAAGGGGAAAAAATGAAAAAATAAAAAAAGAAAAGAAAAATAATAAAAAGCAAGAGAGAAGACCTTAGTCTAACTTCCGTTTGAAAAAGGGAATATCCTCGTTGATTGGCCGGGCGGCCGGACGCGAGTAACAGTAGATAACCCCGCAAAAAAAATCTTCCATTCGTACCAAGTGTGGTGGTGAATCGTTGCGGCGGTGCTAGTCTATTCGGTCGATTGATTAATGGTTTCCTTGTATCCGATTCCGGTATCATATTTATTCGCTCATAAGAAATTCATCTGCGGTACGATTAAGCTCATAGAGAGAAAGAGAGAAAGAGAGAGGGAGAGAGAGAGAGAGAGAGAGAGAGAGAGAGAGAGAAAGAGAAATTTCTCGAAGGAAGAAAATCATTTTACAGAAAGATGGTCGATGGTCGCAATCATGAGGATAAATAATAAAACTAAAAAAGAAAAACAAAAAAAAGGAAAAAGTTAAAGAAAAAAAAATATATCTCGAAAGAAGAAGAAGAACGTGAGAAAGGAGTAACTTTCTACGAACTTGTAGGAAAGTAAATGAATGAAAAGAAGAAGAAAAAAAAAGAAAAGAAAAGAAAAGAAAAGAAAAGAAAAGAAAACTGAACGGAAGACGAAGAAGGACGGAGTTTGTTATTAGAAAAAGAGAGAGAAAAAGATGGATAGACGGACAGTAGAATAAAAAGAGAGAGAGAGAGAGAGAGAGAGAGAGAGAGAGAGAGAAGAATCTACGAGTATGTTTACGCGGTCAATGTAAAGTCGATAGCTTCATTGATAGCTTCATTCCCTTCCTCTCTCCAATCACACCATCCCTTCCTCCCCCCGCCCTATCTCACGTTTCACACTTTTCTCTCGTATTTCTCAATTGACTTCTCTTAGACGATGACGCATCTTTAAATAGAGAGAGAGAGAGAGAGAAAGAGAGAGAGAGAAAGAGACAGAGAGAGAGAGAGAGCATTGATAGAAAATGGCCGACATTATCGAACAAAAATGGTTGGACGAAAAGAGCGGGAAATTTCAAAATCATATTAGATAGAATACTTTATAGAGTTCTCCGATCGTAAGTACGTTTCTATTTGAATGAGGATTTGTTTTTGAGGATAAAGAAGCAAAAAAAAAAAAAAAGGAAAGGAAAAGAAGAAAAAGAAAAGAAATGATGATCGCGCGTATTTTCTAAGAAAAATTAATTAATTAATCGAGCACCTGTCTGTCTCTCTCTTTTTTACTACTGTCGACGTCGTACTCGGGGAAAACCGGTCGGTAGGTCCGTCGGTAATTAATTATTCCATCGCGAAGACAAATTACGATCCCAAAGGATCTTTCATTTACTTTCTACTTTTTTTTTCTCTCTTTCTCTCCCTCCCCCTTCCTCTCTCTCCTTTGTAAAGCTCTCTTTATCATATCGCAAAAGGTACGAAATATTATACGATCGTTCTCTCGTCGAAAGTATTTTTCTTTCTCTCTTTCTTTATTTCTTTTTTTTTTTTTTTGTTGTAAAAAAATAAGAAAAATATATATATATGTATATGGTACTCACCACCGGACGATCCATGGATGAACATATTCCTAATGATTGCCGTTTTCTCCTTGTAAGCGTCTACATCCGCCACATTTGAGCAAATACGTCGAAATTCGCGAAACAGATCGTCTTTCGTCGGTTTCTTTACCTTCGACGCCATTTTAGAGTCCACGAGATCGTCCATCTTGCGATCATCCGAACAACTCTCAGGATTATCAACGGATCCCCTTAATTCCTTCGACATTTTCTTTCTCATAGGGGATTTCATCTCGTCGTCGGTTTTATTTAATAATTTATTATTCAACTTTGTTGATTGACCGTCCGTAGGATTTTCTTTTCTTTTTAATGGCGCTTTCGGTTTTGTTGGTTTGTAAGGACCTACGAGAAATAGTAAATAAGTGATTGAGTAAGAAAAGGAAGACAAAAAAGAAAAAAAAATAGAAAAAGAAAAAGTAAAAGCAACGATGAACGCGAAACGATAGATTTCTTTTCTTTTGGTCTTTGTTTTCTTTTTTTTTTTCTTTTCTTTTATTTTATTTTATTTCTTTTTTTTTTTTTGTTTCTTTCAATTAAATCAAAAACGCACGAAGCGTAAAAGTTAAAACAAAGTTTTATTCGATAAAAGAAAAAAACGAAAAAAAAGAAAGAGAGAGAGAGAGAGAGAGAGAGTGAGAGAGAGAGAGAGAGAAATGAAGGACAGTATCGATAGCCTTTAAATTTATGGACCTCCGAACAAATACTGTTAATCGTTTGAAATAATAGTGCATTATTATTTTTCAAGTCTACAACACCGTGTCCAGTGGTGTAATCTGCGAACTGGATACAAAAATGGCGGCTGCCTTAGCCGTATAAATCATTTGTTAATCTTCTCTTTTTCTCTCTCTCTCTCTCTCTCTCTCTCTCTCTTGATTCAATGCATTCAACAAAGACCGATAGAAAAGGGGGCTGTCACCGTGGATACGAATATACGTCTCTGTAAAGAAAATTGATAGTTATAATTTGTAGTATCTTGATTTAATTACGTCAATTAACACATTCACATTATCGGTATTTATCGATAGTTGAGTAAATAATAATAGGAGAACGCGATCGAAAGTCTTGCAAACATCGACAAGCTTCTCTCTCTGTCTCTCTGCTCCTCTCTCTCTCTCTCTCTCTCTCTCTCTCTCTCTCTCTCTCTCTCTCTCTCTCTCTCTCTCTTTCTGTCTCACTCTCTTCGAGCGATTTCAGTTCTCAACTCAAATAAATTTCACTTCTTCTTCTTTTTTTCTTTTACGAAATAATCTCTCACCAATATCGCGAAGATGATGACACGATGACGATTACGTCATAATCAATTTTAAACATAGTCAAATATAACGATGATGCTGTTCCCATTAAATGATACGACGATATCTTCGATATATTTTTACGAGAGTAAAATAAGAATAATTTTATAAAAAAAAAAGAGTAGTAATAATAATAACATTATTAATAATAATAAAAAAATATATATAATAATAATAATAATAACAATATCAATAATAGTAATAATAATAATAATAATAATAATAATAATAATAATAATAATAATAATAATAATATCAATAATAAAAATAATAATAAGGAGTATATTCGATACGAAGCTAATCGAAGTTCAAGTATAAACTTGAAGAGTGAAGGATAAATGATTTGAAACAATTCATGGAAAATTTGTTTCCGGGCATCGAGATCACTCGTGGTCCATTTAAAAAAAAAAAAAAAAAAAAAAAAGAAAAGTAAATAAATAGAAAGAAAATGAAAAAAAAAAAATTACAAGAAAGAAACAAAAGATAAAATAACTTACAGGATTGTTCAAACTCTTGAAGCTTCTCAATGATAATCTTCTTGTCCTCCTCCTGAAGACTATCCCACCCACTGATGTCCTCCTCAGGATCTTCGATTCTCTTGGTCGTAGCTCTCTGTTTCTTGAATAAATCGAAAATGCAGGTTACATGATGCCAAGCCTTCATTTTCGAACCCTCCGAAAATGGATTTGAAATTAATTTCGCAATCCTTATTGCATCCTTCTCGATGGGACATTTGCATTTCTTGCATTTCGCACGGGCGGACTTAGCGCGTTCGATCGCGAATGGTTTTTCGTCTTCTTCGTCCTCCATGATCTAAAAAGAGAGAAATAAAAATTAAAAAAAGAAAAAGAAAAAGAAAAAGAAAAAAAAAAAGAAAATATTCGAAACGATACAAGGAGTAATACTCGAAAGCGTTATAATAAAAAAAAATACGTATACATGTATGCACGTTCTACGTATATATCTATGTACGTATGTATGTACGTATATATGTATTTATTAAAAAAGAAAAACAAATGATACGAAGTATAATACGAACTATACCTAAATGGAAAAATATTTAATCGTCGAATTATCTACCCTGTAATTCGTTATAAATGAAATTATTCTTGTCTCTTACGTAATTAATTTCAACTCGTAAAATTGCGATTGGTACTCCCAAATGAGATTGCAGTTTCTCTCTCTCTCTCTCTCTCTCTCTCTCTCTCTCTCTCTCTCTCCCTCTCTCTCTGTTTAAATGTATTCCCGATTACATCCGGCGTAATCGTGATATAGAGATTAGAAACGATTCGTTACGCCCTCGGATAATCTCCGTCTTGATAAATCGAATGCTTAACGTTAAACTCATGTACATTCGTAACTACGATCATACTTCGTTTATGACGTAATAATAAGATAATAGACAAAAGGGTGAAAAATATATATATTTACGTAACGTTAAAGTTTACGAACGTAACGTTAAGTTTAAGAGAAATTTAATAAGGTTTCCCCATCGTCCTGTTCGTACAAATATTACCACGGATCAATAAGCAACATCACCGTCATCTTAATTAATACATCGATATTTTTTTAAGCCTTCAGATAAATCTATATATTAATGCTATCTCTATGATATTATTCTTTTTTATTTATTTACTTTTCTTTTTCTTTGAACAAATTAATTAACAGTAAAAATTAATATCGTATTTCTTATTTGCGACAACGAATAAAAAAAAAGAATATATATATATATATATATATATATATATATATATATATACATTTTATCGAGAACATTATAATATATAATCCAGAGTTTGCTTATATAGATCGGCCATTTTGCCGGGCGTGTAATATACCACGAAAATTGAAAACAAGAAGAGAAAAGAAAAAAAGGAATATAAGACAATGATAAAATAAACCGAGAAATCCTCTTTCTCTCTCTCTCTCTCTCTCTCTCTCTTTCTCTCTGAGAGAAACGAGGGGTTCTTATCATCAATTAATGCATTGATTGGCTGGCTCAATGGCAATGAAACATCGACAAACAATGGCAGACATATTGCTAATTTTATGCATTACGTTACTTCGTAACCATTCGTAATATTCCGTACCAATATTTTTCTTCTTCTTTCTTTTCGTTTCTTTTTTTAATTTCACGAACAAAACTTTGTCGTTGTTATAAACTCGACAAAAGTTTGGTAAAAGTTCAGAATTATTTTTTAAAGAGGAGGAAAAAAGAAAAAAGAAAAGGAAGAAGGAAATGATACGTACACATTTCAATTAGAATAATAATTCATCTCGTGCCGAATAATTCTAGTTCGTCATGTGCCAAAATGTTTTCTTCCTTTTATTCGATTAATTTATTTTTTCGCGAATACACACGCAATTCGTAGAAAGATTAATAATTATTTCTTCGAGAAGGGGGGGGAAAAAAAATAGAAGAAGAAAAAGAAGAAGAAGAAGAAGAAGAAAAAAAAAGAAAGAAAGAAAGAAAGAAAGAAAGAAAAGGACCCAGAAAGGAATAATTAAAATTTCAAATAAACTAAAAATTTCAATATGCATAATAACTCCTCGCGTCAAAATCTTCGCAATTAATATTTCACATGGTGTTCAGTGAAAATCACGTGACAAACCGTGTGACGCGTTTTCGGATTCTTAATTACACCGCAAAATGACAGATAGCCATTCGACCGGGTGAACTCCAAGAATTATTTATCGTTGCCGTTCTCTCTCTCTCTCTCTCTCTCTCTCTCTCTCTCTCTCTCTCTCTCTCTCTCTCTCTCTCTTCCCACCCTTTCTCTGATTCCTACGAATACCACCTCAGCAAGTAGGTAGCAATAGAAACAGTAGCAGTAGCAGCAATAAAAGTAGCGACAATATTTCGTTATTCATGAAATATTCTATAACGTGAAATATGGGTCGGTATCATGTCAAAAGTAAGTCATGACGAAAAGTAAAGTGAAGAGACGGGACCGATAGAAATATGATTTTGTTTGCGAAATAATGTTTTTCTTTTTTCTATTTTTCTTTTCTTTTTTTTTTTTATTTCCTTTTTTTTTTTTAAACAAAGAATAAACAAATATATAAACGCGAAATTATATAATACGACGTATATTACATAAAAGTATTAAAATATAATTATGAAAAAATATTACATAAAAGTATTAAGAATGCTCGTTTATTTTCTATTTAAATAATGTACAGGTACGATCGTCGAAATTAATTTAAAATAATTTATTATTATCCTAAACAGATTTGATTTAAAAACGTTAAATTATATATAAAGAAGATTTAAGTAGATTTTATTTGTCCATTGAAAATGGAACAAAGCATTTCCGGCGTTTGATATGTGTAGCTTCTATATATATATAGGACGTAAGATAAATCGAAAAGTTAGTAACTTTAATTGAAAAAAATTAATAAAAATATTATCTTTCTTAATCTTTCTCTCTCTTCCTTTACCTTTAAAGATTTATAAACGAGCTCGAAGCTTAAGAAAATTCTATTCTTATGAAAACGACAAACTGGAATGTTCGTTATCATTATTTTAGGATAACACTGTACATCTGCATTTTGATATCGTCGATGAAAATTCATCGTAAAACGAATATCATATATTCTCTCGTCAATACGACAATATAAAGAACGAAATAATGGCCTGTCTCTTTTTAATCAAATTAACACTCTTAATCTTTTATTGTCGTTAATTAATCAATCGGTCAAATAAATGATTATCACATAATACGTAAAAAATGGATTTTAAAAAATCGTTTCATGAAGAAAAAAGGGGGAAAAAAAAAGAAAAAAAAAAGAAAAAAAGAAAAAGAATTGATTTGAAAACTTTCTAATGCATTACTTTGAGATAAATAATTTTTCCCTTTTTCCTTCTCTCTTACTAATATTATTATTAATTAAATACATACATGTGTGTGTGTGTGTGTGTGTGTGTGTGTATAATATAAAATAAAAGTTGGACAACTTATTGATTTGACACATTGAAAAAAAAAGAAAAAAGAAAAAATATATATATATATATATATATATATATATATATATATATATATACATCTTTCTTCGAACAACACACCGATTGGTAAAAAATCTTAAGCTAAAAAATCTTTTAAATTAAAAAATCTCTCAGCCGTTTTTTTTTCAATCGCAAAAAAATTTCCGAAATAATATTTAACTAAATATGAAATATAAGATATAAAGAATATCGATCAAGATCAAGTATACTTTCCTTTTTCTTTCCCTCTCTTTCTTTCTTCATTTTTTTTCTTTTCCTTTTTTGCTTTTTTTAATTCATTCACAAGTAAAAAATATCCATATACTATATTTTTCCATAAGAACAATGCAAAGATTCGAAAAAAAAAAAAAAGAAAGAGAAGGAAAGGGGAACAAAAATCAACGAAAAAGTATTTACTTTGACTCGTCGAAAGATCACGATCACAAACACACAAACATAATCATCACCACTATCATCATCAGAAGCAGTACCAGCACTAGTACTACCACTACTACAATCACCACTTAAAGTAGAATCCATCGGAACGCATATGCAAGCAAGCGAATAGAGGATTTAGAAGTGAATAGGGGTTGATCTTTTGTAGGGGTAAGTGAGTGAGTGAGTGAGTGAGTGAACGAATGAGTGAGTGAGTGAGTGAGTGAGCTACACGATGTGTAGGTGTACTCTTTCGACGATAGGGAATGATATGTTTCACTATCTGGTTCTCCTCGTGTTACGTGTTCGAACCTACAGGTGGTAGGAGGAGGAGGAGGAGGAGGAGGAGGAAGAGGATGGTGTGGATGAAGAAGAGGAGTTAGAGGAGGAGAAGAAGTAAGAGGAGAGGAGAAGAAAGAGGGGATGATGTTCATGGTGGATGGTGGTGGAAGGTTCGAGCTTGGGGTATAATAGAGGGTGCAACAGCCCTCAACGGCTCACTCTTCGAACACGTATCGTGCCGTACGAAAAGTTTCGAGATTATAAAAAAAAAAAAAAGAAAAAAAGAAAAAAAGAAAAAGAAAATAAAACAAACAAAAGTGTGCAACGAAAAGAAGAAAAAATAAAGAAATCAAACTAAGAAAGAGAGAGAGAGAGAGAGAGAGAGAGAGAGAGAGAGAGAGAGAGAGAGAAATAAAAAAATAAATAAAAGAGAGATAAAGGTACATAAACGTGATAAAGAGAGAGAGAGAGAGAGAAAAGTGCCACAACTATATACATATAGATGTTTGTATATATAGATATAGATATATAAATAGATAGATAGATAGATAGATAGATAGATAGATAGATAGATATATAGATAGATTATAATATATATCATCAGGTGGCACGAGGAGCTTAGTTCGAGAGTGCATATTTCGAGATATCTTCCGAGAGTAAACAAGGTAGGAAGTGATATATCGTAATCCCCAAGAATCAAAAAAAGAAAAGAAATAATATACATCCGATCGAGAAACCAAAGTTTTAGTGATTTGTATTTAAAAAAAAAAAAAAAAAAAAAAAGAAAACAGAAAGAAAAGAAAGAATTCTTTCTCTTTTTATTTTGTCTTTTTGCATTTGTTCGCTTCTTTTTCATTTCATTTGGAATCTTTGGAATTATTATTATTTTTGGTCTTTCGAGAAACTAAGTAATTTTATTTTCACATTTTTTTTCTGTTTTTTCTTTATATATATATATATATAATTAAATTTACAAATTGGTGATATTTGTGAGTGTGAAAAAAGTGGGAAAAAGAAAAAAGAAAAAAAAAAAAAAACGAAAAAGTCAAATTTTTTCCAACAGCTGATTAATATATCCTATTTCGACGAACGAACTTACACAGATATGCACCGTATAATGTGATATTCGTCAATCGTATATTACTTCGATATTGCATATTCGAGAGAGATCGATAACTTATTTTTATTACTTAAACTTTCCTTTTCGCTTAGTAGTAGATAAAGACGTCAAATGTGTATCATTAAAGTGAACAATTTTCTATCCAACTCTCCGATCGGAATAATAAAGTTCGCGCTTCTCCCGCGTATTATTGGTCGTGAATCTTTCGATAAATAACAATGGCTTGAAAAGAAATCATGAATCTGAAAAGATAAAAACTGCGAGAAATCGGAGATGATATATAGAATCAGAGAAATAGTACGAACTAAATCGGAGAAATCGAAATAATAAAAACAGAGAGAGAGAGAGAGAGAGAAAGAGAAAGAGAGAGAAAGAGAGAGAGAGAAAGTTTACGTAAAATTTGTTTATAAATATGTCACGTAAAAAAGAAAAAGAAATGATCGTTTGAATAATACATTTAACATTTTTCAAGTGTCAAAAGTGAAAAATAAAATCGTAGACACGTCAAATTCAAACGTAAAATTGCGAAGTGCGAAATTTGTCGATATTGCATAATACAAAAGTTGATCAAGTATATCGTTTAAAAAAAAAATGTTCTCTATTTCTTTCTTTCTTTCTTTCTTTTTTTCTTTTCTTTTTTCAGTTTTTCTATTTTGCGTTGCCCAATCGCGTTACATGTATTCTATCGTGAAAAGTTTATGTAATATTTTTTTTATAAATGTGTCGCGTAAAAAAAGAAAAAAAAAAAGAAACAAAAAAGAAACAAAAAAGAGGAAAAGAAAAAGAAGAAGAAAAAAAGAAAGATAATAATCAATTAAATAAAAGATTCGTCGAATTCGAGCATAAAATTGCAAAATGAAATTTGTCAATATTGCATAATTAAAAGTCGACTTTGAATACGTCGTTAAAAAAATATTGTTTCTCGTCTGTACTCTCTGACATAACTTTATCAAGTCGTCAGAGTACAATAAACCTGTAAAAAAGTGTGAATTAAATCAATTCGCGAGCTCTTCCACGGGGTCATCATGGATTATCCACCGAACTCGATAAATTTCCTATCGCTATATTTCCTATATACATATATATCTGTATGTGTGTGTGTGCGCGCACGCGTGCCTGCGTATGTGCATGTGTGTGTGTGTGTGTGTGTTTGTGTGTGTGTGTGTGTGTACGTGTATTTTTACAATTTCTTACATTATTCATATAGAAAGAAAATCGTGCAACGTAAGGGAAATTATACCATTTTTCTTTTTTCTTTTCTTTTTCTTTCTTTTTTTTTGTTTTTTGTTTTTTTCTTTTTTTTTTTTTTTTTTTTTTTTTCTTTTAAATAACTAACGAACGAGACGACGAATTCGAAACGATCAAATTATCGAAATGTTCAAATTATAGTGCAATTAATATTTTCCAAAGTAAAGCTAATTAAATCTCCTATGTGTAATTTATAATATGTCGGTTGTCAAAGGAATAATATGCTTTCCTAAAGGATCTTATTTGGATCTTATTTGAGAAACTTAATGAGATAGGAAGTTATGCTAAATGAGTAGCTCCCGAGAGTTATGCTTTGTGTAGAACAATTTCGAGATATTAGTTATACAAAACAGAGAGAGACAGAGAGAGAGAGAGAGAGAGAGAGAGAGAGAAAGAGAGAGAGAGAGAGAGAGAGAGAGAGAGACAAATTTCCTATATCAAATGATATACGTGTTACAACAAACGTAATTGTTTTCCTTATTATATTATCAAATAATTGATGAAATCATTAAACATAGAAGATACATTAGAATTATGATTATACGACTTGAATTAATTGCCATTGTTTTTGTATTTCCGTCCTATTAAATAACAAAGAAAAAAAAAAGAAAAAGAAAAAGAAGAAAACAAAGAAACAATTCAAATAAATTTTGAAATATTAGCTTGAAAAATATTAAAAAAAAATATTTTAGACAGATTGTGAAGTGAGCTTTCGTTATATAATAGTTCTCCCACTTGTTGCATCGCTTGTATATACACACACACATACGTGGTATATAGGGTGTTACTAAAATATAATACACTTTATTCGACTTGCCCCTTTAATCTGATCTTTCATTTTACTATTAAAGGAAATTTTTCACGCGTTGAATGGTATTGATTTTTTTTTTCTTTTTTTTTTTCTTTTTTCTTTTTTCTTTTTTCCATGAAGACGTGAAAAAGGAAAAAAGTGTACGATGATATAAGAAATTGAAAAGAGAAAAGAAAGAGAGCGAGATAGATAGATAGATAGATAAATAGATAGATAGATAGATAGATAGATAGATAGAGAGAGAGAGAGAGAGAGAGAGAGAGAGAAGAAAAAAAAAAGAAAAGCAAAGAAATCTGACAAAAATCAATATATCATCGGTGATATTGATTTATCCCAAACGACAAGATAAACAATACATTGTTTGTCTATTTACGTAAAATACTTGGAAACGAACACCCACGTGATTATTCGAGTACAATCATTGTCAATATTCCATTCATTCATTCATTCATTCATTCATTCATTCCTTTATTCACTCATTCCTTTCTACTAACACGCACGCATACATGCATGTATGTATGCACATTCATAAGTAACGTAGATACTAGTAGAGATACTCATTCATACATATGTAATGATAGATACTCGAAACATACTAAAAATCTTAAGACGTAAAACAAGACTTTGAGATTGATTTTTTTTTTTTTTTTTTTTTTTTTTTTTTTTTTTTTTTTTTTGAAGTAATAAAAAATTTATTCGATCGAATGGAGACGACAATTAAATAAAATTAAAGAATAATAATAAATGAAAAAAGAAAAGAATTATTGAACGATTATTTTTATTTGTTTCCTTTCATTATTTTTTGCGACTTTCGTTAACTTGTTCCTTTTTATTTTTCAGGAATAAAAAGTTTTTGAGGGAATGACGAGCTCGTGTCTCGTTGCGTTTCTGCTGGTTTACAGCAACATTCTTGTATTCGCTGAACCCGAGCCCTTACCAGCAGGCATGATCTATACTAACGAAAATTTTGCCGAGGACACGGAGAGTCTGGTGAGAGTTAGATCTTTTTTACTTTTTTACTTTTTTATTTGGAACGAAAAGAAAAAAAAAAAAAAAAAAAAAAAAAAACAAAATTCTCCAATACGCATTTTATCGGAATCTTCTATTATATTCTCTCGAGTTTTTTTTCAATCAACGAATCAATTTCAAATTCTATCATTTTTCTTAGCAGATTAGATCTTCCTTTTTTTTTCTATTTTTCTTTTTTATTTTTTCGATAATATTACTCCGACTACTATTTCGATATATATATATATATATATATATATATATATATATATATTTCTTTTTCTTAAATGAGAAGGTTAAAAAAATAATTTATCAAATACGTATTACATATCCACCAATTAGAAATTTTTCTAATCGTCCAATCAATTAAAAAATTCTATCAATTTCGTTCGTAGATTTTAACTTCATTTCATTTTTTTTTTCTTCCTTTTATGTTATTTCGCAACCTTAAAAAAAAAAAAAAAATAAAAAAAGAGAAAAATAATAAAAACGAATTAAAAATTAAGAATTAAGAAAACAATTCTCCAAAGTCGTATTATTAAATCGAATATAAATATTTTCTAATAATAATCTCAAAGGAGATTCGTGAATATTAAAAATGTCCTTTCTTTATTTGACTCATTTTGCGTTTGCAGCTTCTGCTCAATAGGCTAAAACAGCTGACGGAGAGAAAACAAGAGATGATAGACCAAGAAAGAGAACTGACAGAGGAACAGCTTACGATTCAGGCAATGCTGGAAGAAAAGGCAAGAGATCAACGTCTGTCTCAGGGTGATTATCCACCGGATGAACCGGAAGCACTTCCGGTACCAAGTGCTATAGTTCATCATGCACCTTTGGGTTCAGTCAAACGAACGAGCTGTGAGTTTAATTTCTAACTCTTTCTTTCTTTTATATATATATATATATATATATATATATATATATATATATATATATAAATTGCAATCCTTTTTCTCGATCGTCATCATTGATCACATCATGTTTCTGTCATTGAGATCGCGATAATATTCAGACTCGTTATTTTTTTATATTTATTTTATACATCTTATTATATATGTATGTATGCATCGCATATAAATAATAATGGATAATGATTCTATAAATCGAATTTCATGCGATGATATATATATATATATAACGATGAAGAACGTTCATTTATTTAATCATTACGATAGTATCGTGAATTGCCTTTTTATTTTTGAATTCGAAGATAATCTTCATTTCTAAGAACAACCATTCGTTCGATCATATAAATTCATGCCGGAATATTTCGAGATCAAAATGTTAATTATGATATTAGTTGGTCTTGTCTTTTAATAAATGAATAAATAAATAAATGAATAAATAAATAAATAAATAAAACAACAACGACAACGTCAATAATAATAATAATAATAATAATAATAATAATAATAATAATAATAATAATAATAATAATAATAATAATAATAATAATAATAATACTACAGTTAGCTGTATCAATTGTAAAAGCTTATTGTGGATTATCTACGATCTATTATAATTAAAGTGTTTGACGTATAAATCTGCGTGAGGGCAAAAGTATTGATCTAACGATCATTTTATTCAATAAGATCTTGTTAACAAGTCGACACTTCGATTTCTTAACTTTGCCTTCATGTCTTATCTTATCTCTTATATCATACGTCAAGGAGAAGATAGAAAAGTTTTCATTGTCGGTAAAAAAAAAAAAAAAAAAGAAAAAAAAAGAAAAAAAAGAGAGAAAGAAAAAAAAAGAGAAAGAAAAGAAAAGAAAAAATACTTCGAAGAATTCTACGAAAGAAATTCAAAGGATCGACAGTCGTCGTTGTCGTCATCATCATTATTATTTTTAAGACACAAAACTAGACTATATATATATATATATATATATATATATATATATATATATATATATATGTTCAAGGGAAGAAGATAAAAACATTGGTACTCTTTACGTTAAAATGAAAATGAAACGTATTAACCAGTAGAGAGATCAGTAGTTTATAATCATCTTATATAGAGGATGTATACAGGATGATCCAGGATTTTCTTCTCACCCTCTCCCTCCCAACTCTTCCTTTGCCCATCAACATCTTCGTTATCTTCTGCGATATGTTTACTTTCTGCGATATGTATATATTACGATAGAAAAAGAAAAAAAAAAAAAAGATAAAAGATAAAAGAAAAGAAAAGTAAAAAAAAAATATCATACAAACGTACTACTCAAAAGTGCATTGTTATTAAAAAAAAAAAATTATAAGAAAAAGAATCAAATGATATGGCGAGCATACACTTGTTCCACATTACGTTATCATATTACAATGTGTGAAAAAGGAATTTAAAAAAGGAAATTCAAAAAAGAAAAAGAAAGAAAAAAGAGAAAGGAAAAAAAAACCTTGTGATTTTCTTAAAAATTTCGTCGAGTGCTTATTAGAATTCTTACGAGTACTAAAAATGTCTACCTTCACATATCATAAACTTTTTCCATAAACTTTTAATGGGAAATGATCGATTACTTTTTTGAATCGCATCACAATATATAACAATAATAATAATAATAAACCGTTCACAATATTGTAGTCATATTTTCCTTTCTTTTTCTTTTTTTTCTTTTTCCTTTTTTCAATGATTACTGCTCGCACGATGAATATAGTACAACAGATATCAATAATATGAACAAGTTCGTTCATAATTTCATTTAATTTTTGTACATTACTTTTTAATAGGGCATTTGTAAGTGTCTGTGTTTATATGACACAGAGACTTACTTTATTAAAAAAAATTTCTTTTTCTTTTTCTTATTTCTACTCGTGAAACACATTGGCGTAGTTTAACGTAAAAAAAAAAATGTAAGAGGATTTCGGAAGATCGATAAAAATTAAGATTTACGTTATCGACGTAAGAAAGAGAGGGAGGGAGTGAGAGAGAGAGAGAGAGAGAGAGAGAGAGAGAGAGAAACAGAAAAAAAATTATGTAATTCTTGATAATACGAGGACGATAAATCGCAAGTAAAATCGAACCACGTGATTCGTTGATAAATTAATAAATTTGTGGAAAACAAAATGGACAATCCAGCCGATTCCATATTTATATAATGACGACAGCGAAAATGATAATAATAATAATAATGTTGATGATGATGAATGATGTTCACGAAGATGATGATGATGACGAAGAAGATGAAATAAACGATGACGATGATAAATAATTTATACGCGATAATAATTATACTTTCAAAGAATTGATTTGAAAGCAATTGATTCTTTGAAAAACAATTTCATCAAAATGCCTCAAATGGAGATATATCATTGGCTCGCTCTTAAATAGAATATATTTTTATATTATTATTATTATTATTATTATTATTATTATTATTATTATTATTATTATTATTATTATTATATCAGTATCATCATCATCATCATCATCATCATCATCATCATCATCATCATCATCATTATCATCATCATCATCATCATCATCATCGTTGTCGTCGTGGTCGTCGTCGTCATCGTCGTCGTCCTCGTCGTCATTATTATTATTACTATTATTATTATTATTTTCGACGAATCGATTAAAATCGAAGACGAACGGGCAATTCATTGACGCCAATTGACTTTTCTCGGAGGGGGGCAAGAAGGGTGGGAGGGAGGGGGGTGACGACGAACGAGTGACGTCATTGACCAACGACGACGACGAGGACGAAGACGAGGACTACGACGACGATCACCCTTAGATGAATATAATAAATCGGGAACGATCGATCGATACCCATGATCGTCGATCCGATTACTATTACTCTCATTAATAAAATCGGCGCCAGATCGATCGTTGCCGTCACGTTTGACAAAGTCCTAAATTGTTTTGGTTATAATTTAAATCTCACCCCATATTGCGTTTCATCTCGTTTCATATTTTCGTTCGAAATTTTTTTTTTTTTTTTTTTTTTTTTTTAATTTCAGACTAATTAATTAATTAATTCGTCAACGTTAATGCTCGTTTTAATGATCGAATGGATCGATAGGATCAAATCGGCCATCTTGAAAAGTTTCAATTCTATCGGAAAAAAGAATTTTCTATAACGTAATATAAAGAAATTTTATTAAAAAATAATAATAATAATTGTGATTAACCTTTTTAATAATACCTGACCGTATTTTTGATTTCTCTCTCCTTTTTTCATATTTTTCTAGACATGAGCCTCTGTCACTTCAAGATCTGCAACATGGGACGCAAAAGGCAACTGTAAATCCAGTTACACGATGCTCGCGGCGAAAATCATCGAACTCCTTCCTACTTGTGTCTCTCGTTTACCAATCTACCTAACTATCTAACTATCTATGTACTTACCTATCTATCTATCTATCTATCTATCCGTTTCTTCCACTCTTACTCTATCTATCTGTCTATACCTTTCTCTTTTTCGCGTGGTGCGCTGCTACATCGCCTTAGAAAAAAAACAAAGGGAAAAAAAAAAACAAAAAAAAAGGAAGAACATGAATGAATGTTTTTTTTAACGAGTAACAAAAGCAGAAAAAAAAAGATAAAAAACAAATACCTACAAAAAAAAAAAAAAGCACAAAAAAAATATTTACCCAGCACAAGAAAGAGAGGGAACAAAGAAGCAACGAATGGTGAAAAATGAAAAAATAAAAAAAAAAAAATTCAGGAAATGTCCAAATGAACGGAGAAATGAAATCGAGTATAGTGGAGATAAAAAAAAAAATAAAAAAATAAATAAAAAATTAAAAAAGAGAAAGGAGAATATATATTACAAAAAAAAAAAAAAAAGAAATGAAAAAAAGGGAAGGAAAAAGTCAAAAAAAAAAAAAAACAGAAAGAAAAAAAAGTTAAAAAAAAGAAATTAAAAAAGAAAAAAAAATGCAACAACAACTCAAAAGAAGAAGATTCGGACAAATCGATATATCTAGGAGCGAATATCAAGTGGAAATAATATGTTCGATGAAATTCGCGTGACACTTAACGTGAGCATTGTTGTGAATAATGTTATATGTCGTGCCGGAAAAAATTCTCGATTATAGCACACACTGAGCGCTTTAGATGAAAAATATTTTATTATTGATAAACGAAGGATTTAAGAAAAAAAAAAAAAAAAAGTATTCACGTCGTTCGGATATTCTTTAACTCTTCACGAAAAATTTAAATGAAACAAAAAAATAAAAGCTTGTCTCCTATATATACATATATATATATATATATATATATGTATATATGTATATATGTATATAGATTCGTCTATTATAAATACAGCTTATAAAATATTATCTTCTTCGCAAAGAAGATATATCTTGAAAAGAATATAACATTTGGACACATGTAACGAATTACGTTAATAATAAAGGATAAAGCCAACAAAGCAAAATATCTAAGAAAAGTTTTTCGATATAATTCGGCCATCGATTTGAAAGGAGAAGAATATATATATATACACATGCATACATATTATATATATATATATATATATATATATCTGTACTTAAAGATAAAGATAATGAAGATAAAGGAAACAAATAGAAAAAAGAAAAAGCACGTATAATTCTTGAAGAGTAGAGTGTCCCCGACGTGCCATTCGACGATTCGTGGTAATGGCGAACATGTATTTATTGGTTAGCTTTTAAGTAAGAAAAGGGTGCAAAAGCCGCGGGATTTACAAGTTTTTTTTTTTATTTTTTATTTCTGCTATTGTTTCTTTTTTTTTTTCTTTGATTTTTTTTTTTTTTTAATTTCTTATGAACGAACGGTAAAATAATGAAAAGAAAAAAAAGGAAAGAAAAAAAAAGGAAAATGCGTCGATGAAATTATCTGAACAATAATTTGCGGATTAAAATAAGAATTTTATGCGATATCAGTATACATAGATATATATATATATATATATATATATATATATTCCTATTTCGGGTTGACAATATACGTGCGATTAAATTAAATTAATAATTTAATAGTATTCGAACGCGATCAGCTTATTTTATATATATATATATATATATATATATATATATATATATAAATATAAATATTTTTATATAATAATTATATATATATATATATATATATAATTATTTTATATATATATATATATAAAATACACGAGACTGTGCGTTTGTTCACAAAAGTATTCTTCTTGCGTTTACCGTATAAACCGAACATCGAATTAGAATAAATTTAACAATAAGTTTAACGGCGAGGAAAAAGAAAAAAAGAAAGGGAAAAAAAAGGAAAAGAAGAAAATGGCCGTCTGCACCCTTCATTAAATTATTTATAAATATACATTGTTATTATATAATTATTTTTCGTTTCTTCGAAGTAGAAAAGAAAAATATTTTCTCTGTTTTCCTATGCGTCGTGTTACTTCATATTTATTTAATGTCTTTAACTTTTGTAAAGTCTTTCTTGTTTTAAAAAAATAATTTCTCTTTTTCTTTTTCACGTCGTCGCTTTAATGTTTTATCTCTCTCTCTCTCTCTCTCTTTCTCTCTGTTTCTCTCTCGCTCTCTCTCTCTCTCACTCTCTTCTTTTACTTCCTTCCTTTTTTTTTTTTTTTTATAAATAAATGCTACATTTATTTACACACACGAGACGTACCTGTGGTTAGTGATTTTTAACCAAATGTACAAGGATATGTTACGAATATACATATACGCATACATAAAAGACATATATATATATATGTATATATATATATGTATATATATATGTGTATGTAAACAATGGATTTTCCCCATTACCTATTATTATACGTTCCTCTCGACGTCGTGCGATGTTACCACCTTGAAAGAAGAAAAAAAGAAAAAGAAAAGAAAAAAAAAAGAAATAAAACAAAATGGTGGCAAACGGAGACACGTAATGGCGGTTTCGATTAAGTTTATTCACAGTACTTACGTATTTCGACGTGCAAAAGAAATAAAATAAAATATATATATGTATACAATTATAAATACGAAAAACCTCAAGAAATTAAACAAAATTTTCTTCATTATTATTATTATTATTATTATTATTATTATTATTATTATTATTATTATTATTATTATTATTATTATTATTATTAATATTATTGTTATTATTATTACTCCTTCGACAATCAATTGCTAATTTTATTAAACGCTTAATCCCTCCTACCAGTCCTCTATACGATCACATAGAACGAGCATGTAAAAATAGGAGACTCAAGACTCGAAGGTATTATTATTAAATTTTGATGTGTAAGTGTTAAATAACGCATGTATTTCGACATGATATAACAAATAATAAAACTGTCTAACAAGAAAACTCATTGATGAGGCTAACGTTTTATATTATTATTGTCTATTCATGACCATTCTATTCTTTTTCTCTCTCTCTCTCTCTCTCTTTTTCTCTTCGGAGGACAAAAGAAAGTATGAAAATACTAATTATTAAATAAAACTTAATGCGCGTGTGATTAATTCAAATTGTGCGCCGGATTAAAAGGGACGAAGTTTAAGTGTCCAGTTTATGTATAAGTACGCATAATTTACTCTATCGATAAATGTTTGTAATAATGACACAAATGAATTATAGGTAATATTTTTCGTTTGAAAAAAAGAAAAAAATAATAGTAATAATAATAATCAAAAAAAGTCCTCATACGATTTAATCAAATGAGTTAATCAACATTTATATAAAAATTACGAAACTCGTAATATGTGTGTATACGATATCGACATAACCTTAAAACACATGATGAACATAAGGAACGTTAATAAATACTCACCAAAAGACGTAGATATAATTTCCAACGACGTACGAAGTTTCAGACGATATCTAAATAATATATTAAGGATTTTATTAATAGGAAAAAAATCACACGCGTTCACGTAAAAATTTGATATCTTACACCTGCCAATGTATTTCCACATCTACTTTATCTATAAACGGAGTAATTCCACGCAGTGTTACCAACTCATGATAAGTCAGTCATTTTAAAGAATGATCTGATTGGTCGACTTACGATAAATGCAATTAGAAAATGGAAATCAAAGGATATCGTTTTGTGTATTTATATATAATATATATATGATATATGTATGAGTATACATATATCCTTTTTTATTAAATCGATTTGTTTGTTGTATTAAATTATTTCTTAAACAAATACTTTCATATTTTATATTTTTAACGTTTTCTATCTCTGCTTCTCTCTCTATATCTACTTTTCTCTTTACTTCTATCACTCTTTCTCTCTCTACTTTTATCCCTGTTTCTTTCTCTACTCCTACCTCTATTTCTCTCTCTACTTTTATCTTTATTCCTACTAACATCGGTCTTATCCTTTTTCTTTTTCTTCTCCTTCTCTCTCCTATGTTCATACGTATCATCCCTCCTCCTATTCTCCCTATCTTTATCCTTTTCTGAAACATAATTTCTAATATCGCGAGAACGTTCTCGATCACTTCTATTATCATTTTTTCTATACTGATGTTTCCTATGTTCCAATATATCTTCCTCGTGTCTTCCATCATTGTTATTTTTCCTCTTGGATCTTTCATCTTTTTCATGATAACGTTTGTTATTTCGATGATCGTTCTTTTCGTGAAAACGATCATAACCTTTTTTATCCTCGTTCTCCTCTATCTCCTTATCGTCATAATATTTAATACCTTTCCCTTTACCCCTCCATCTCATTTTTGCTACGGACTGAGAGAAATCAACGTGTATTCTTCTATCGTCGATTAAAACATTGTCCATCTTAAAATATGCTTCCTCGCAGCTTTTACGTTCGGCAAATTCAATGAATGCGTATTGCAAAGAATCACCCGTTTGTCTATCTCTTATTACTTCGCATCTATAAATTTTGCTTATTATTAATATACATTAAAATATTATTTTACAGATAGATTATATAAAATATATAATAAATACATACCCAATAATTTTGCCAAAACGGCTAAATATAATTTCTAAATCATCGTCGTTAGTAACAGGATTTAATTTACAAACGAATAAAACATTTTCTGGCGGTGCGATATCAGCATCCGGTATATCCCCAACGATTTCTAATATTGTAGCACGTGCCTTTGCTTCTTTATCCTTTTGCATTTCCATAACTTCCTCCACGGACATTCCCGCTGTATCATCTATGAGTTCGTCCGCGCCAATTCTATCGCTCTATAAAAATATTTAATATTGTTAAATATTATAAAATTTACTTGTAAAGAAAAATACAATTTCCTTTAAAAATTTATTTTAATTACATTACCATCAATGCCTCTTTAGTAGGTTCTGGACTCATATCCGGTATTTCTAAACCTTTCGGATCATCGAATGGATCCTCTAAAATAACGGTATGAGATATACGTATATCCTGATAAGGTCTATAATCTCCATCGCAAATAGTTTCATTAAATTTTAGAATAATTTCAAGTCCTTCTACTATTTCCCCAAACACGCAATGTTCACCATCTAAAGAATATAGATCCGGTGCGAGCGTGATAAAAAATTGCGATCCTAACATATTGTCGCCGCAATTAACCATAGATAACAAGCCACTTCTGGTATGTTTAATTTTTGGCATTTGTTCGGCCTCGTAATATCGAGCTTGTTCACCCAATACTATACCATAAATACTTTCTCCACCTTTCCCAGTACCCGTAGGATCTCCAGTTTGAGCGATGAAATTGTTTTGTACCGAATGAAATAAATTCCAATTGTAATATTTTATTTTGCATAATTTTAAAAAATTTCGACATGCTAAAAAATTAATAATATACAATTGTTAAAATCGTATCTATATCTAATTAATAAGAAATTCATATAAATGTTAAACTTAACCTATACGAAGAAAACATAAATATTTCAACTTACTCTGTGGACGTTCTTCGATAAACAAATCTACTGTAATATCACCTATTGTAGTTTCGATTACCACAGACATGATCTATACAAAATTATTATCTCAATGAGAAGAATTGTTTGAAAATAATTATTCGAATATTAATTATTTCGTTCATCATGCGTCATTCTACTATTGATGGATATAAAATGCAGCGTGTATTTAACAGGGCTATCAAATTTATGTATCTGCACAAAAACAAAATAAAAATTATAAACTCGTCACTTTTCCTTTTTTATTCTTTCAGAAAAATTATTATAAATAAATAGTTAATAATCAAGGCCATTCATCACCTCTCGCTCGAAGCGCGTGTTACTTCAACGACTGTCACGGACAAAATATGAACTACAAGCTTAAGCTGGGAACAGTGTCTCCACCATGCGGTAATAATATCGATGTATAAACTTGCTTAGATTATATTTTTCGTTCTTTTTTATTTATTATTACTACTGTTATTCTAAGACCAATGAAATGTCGAAGCAAAATTTAAATGTTTAAAAATAGAAAAAAAAAAAGAAAAAAGAATTTGTTTCTTCTTTATGAATAAAAATCTTAATAAAGAAATTAAAATTTTCTAGTGCATTTTACTCAGAAATTATTTTAACATTTAAACTAATCTAATAATAAATAAATTTATTTTTATAAAATCGTCTATTCGAACGAGTCTAGAATGTTACATCTTGAATTTACATACAAATTACATTTATTTTTTTTTTTTAATTTAACAATATCACATTAATTAAGACTCATTAAGAGCGAACGATTGAACGGTATATTTCTAAAAATTTTTTCAAATAAAAATTAAGGCCTTAATTTGGAGTAGAGGTATAAAAAAATAAAATAAAATAAAATACAATAATCGTGACAATTGACTCGTTCATGTTATTTAATGAAATTATAAGAGCGCTTTTAGTTACATCGCGCTATCAACAAAAAATATATATATATATATTCATATATGTATATATATACGTTTTGTATTATTTAAAAAATAAATTAAAAGAGCAACATAATATAAGAGAGCTATTACATCGTATGATTATATTACAACATTACGTTCTGTTTTTTTTTTTTTTGTGTTTTTCTTTTTTATGCACAAATACTTACACTTAAATAAATCATTGTAATTCGAATTATATATTTATATTTATCGGACACAAATTATGTTTACGCCATTTATATCATAATTTTTTTTTCCCCTTTTCTTCTTCTTTTTTTTTCCTCTTTTTGTAATTTTGTACTTGCCCGCGCCAATATTATTATCATGTTGATCGTTATATTATCACCAGTTTTAAGTCTCTACGTAAACATACGATAAACGTATGCAACAAATACATATCTAATCTTTAGACTTTCTAAATTAAAAACTCAATTATCTCGTTCTATTTATAATTCTAGTTATTATGTACACTTCTATTTCTTTTTTTTCCGGTTTCTTTTTTTTTTTGTCGATTTATCTAATGGACCAACAAATGTTCACATTCGGTAATAATAAAAAGAAAGTGAGAAGAATACTATTTTTTTCTTTTTTTTTTTTCTTTCTTTTTTTTCAATAATACCACCTAGAGCCTTTAGTAACGCATATCACAGTTTCAGATTGATCTTTTTCGCAACACTGTTTGTTTTATCATTTTTCTGCTTTTTTTCTTTCTGTGTTTTCTTTTCTTTTTCCGTAATCATGGTCATAATTAGAAAACGACCTTAATAATCTTAATACGACTCTTTAAAGGTCAATACATTTGAATAAACCGCACTAATCGAATAATGTCTAACTTTAAAACAAGTTAGGTATAATACAGCAGCCTTCTTATAGCTATTAAATATATATGTATGAAATTAATTTGAAGGACTGTTCACTGAGCATAATCAATCTTTTTCGTTGAAAATGTATATATGTATGCGCGTGTATGTGTGTGTGTTTGTAAATAAATATATATATATATATATATATATATATATATATATATCTTCAAAATAATATGACGAGAGAACAACATCACATCTTTTCATTTTGCGTTTCGCTTATATCTGAATAATTATTATGCATAAACATTATGCAATATCATTTTTCGCTTAATGGAATAAAAACATTTCCCTTCTCTATTTGGCCATTTGCTGTACAATTAAGTAGAACTGCATACTCCAAATTTGTTCTTTATCGTCTTATTGGAATGCAACGTTTTCTAAATATCAGAGCAATGAACCCTTCGATAAAATAACAATTTCTAAGGTCAAATATACTCTATAAACATTTTTTTAAGCATTCAAAAAAAAAGAAAAAAAAAAAAAAAAAAAAAAAGAACTGAAATTACTGTACTTTCAATCATGAAATACTTCATATTAATGTCACTTGTATTTTTCAATTTAATTCATATTTATTTTTTATTTAGCTTGATCTAGTAGCAGTGAAGCCGCCCTTTCTACATCGTAATCAGTCTGCTTAAGAGCATTTTCGCATTGCTGTCTATCTGCCAAACCTAGCCTATAACAATATAATAAAAATGTTAATAATATAAATTAAGATCGGTATAATATATATATATATATATTTTTTTTTTTTTTAATATTAAACATGATATAAAAATTTACCTCTTAAGAGATTCTAATTTAACGAGTCTATCTTTCATAATCTGTTTGACCGCTTGTGCCGTGTCCCATCCAGTGGCTTGTAACGCAGCTAAAATTTCTTGTTGCGACGCATCCGCTATATCTCTTTGTACTCTCATTATTTTAGTTGCACGAAATTCATCATTGAGAGACATAACTAATTGCTGGGAAGCTCCTGTCAAAGGCGGACTAACACCAGATGGATATGCCGACGTGGAAGGTGCTAATTGAGTATTGATAACAGTTTCGTTCATGTGAGACTGTACATTGCGTATTGGTAATGTTTGTGACGTTGTGGCATTAGTTTGATGCGGCGACTTAATATGTACGGACTGCAATACATTTGAATTCCCACTCTGATTAGCTGTTAAATTTGATTTCGTTGCGGTATGCTGATTTCTTATAAAACCATTTTGCACCGATTTAAGTGGACTCCAAGCAGGCGGAGGATTATATACAGGCGGTTGCTTTAAATGTGGGCTAAAATCACAAGGATGATTTTGAAGTGCATAGTTTTTAGATGCTTGAACAGCTTGAATTTGTTGTTGTTGTTGAAGATTATAGCTAGCTGTATCTTGATAATTTACATGACTATGACTTAGATTTTGATCCACAATGGTATTCGCTGGCGATGCACCAGAAGCATAATAATTTCTGAGTATATTCTGTTGAACAGTCTTATTATAAAGGGTATTAAATTCATTTTGAGATAATTGTTCTAAATTAGGTACTGTCTGTTTCAATTCAACGTACACTTGTTCTGAAAACATTGTACCAGTGGCAAACATAGCGGGCTTTGAAATGGTATTTGTATTGGTGGCACTAGATGATTGCGCCTGTTGTAAATCATTTTGTATTTGTGTTATTCCATGATTACGGCTTATAGTTAGAAGGGGAACGTTTTGTTGCTGGAAGTAGTTCTGACTCGTGGATGTAAAATTTTGCGCGTGATTGGAAGTCGTTTCTGTGGCACTTTTAGAACCGTATTGAGAGCTATTCAAGTTACTCGTCGCGTGAATTAAATTACTAGGAGCAACTTGAAGTAAATTAACGTTTATCTGTGGCATATTTACGACCGGTGATATGCGATTAACATTTGGATCTGTTGATACGGAATAATTACTTTGCAAGTGTACTTGAGAGTGTGCCTGTTGCCACATTTGTCCTACAATGGCATCCGTAGTGCTTTCAACGAAACGATGCTCTTGTTGCACCATTGGTTTTTGTATATTCGTATTTTTAGATTGCATCGAATTTTGCACTTTGCTAGGTAGATGCATGCTCGTCCTTTGATCCATTTGCGGAGATTTTGGTTTTATCGATTGCGGTGGTGGGCGCAGTGCCGGTATAGTCGAATTATCTTGTAACTTATTGATCAACGTATACGTATGCGATTCGTTAGAATGTTGTTGAGTGGCATTAGTATTTTTACTTGCTTCCTTCTCACCTAAATGTTTTTCTAATTCAGCAAGAAACGCCGGATCCAATTTTTTAGGCGAAGTAACATTCTGCGAATTTATATTTAATTCGCTTAAATTTTGGGCAAGATCGTGATTAGATTTAGGCTTGGGTGGACTTTCATTAGGACCTATAGGAGGGGGAGGAGGTGGCAATGGCGGTGGCAGTGGAGGTGATGGCTGTCCATTGGAAGTTGTTGGTAAATTATGACTTGCAACGTTAGCATAAGTTTGTGTAGTATCACTTTGCAAGTCTTCCGGCCAACTTGTCCAATTCGATACAGATGGGGCTTGAAGTTTATCGATTTCACTATAATAGTCTTCTGGGAAAGCATTGCCTTCTGAATTATTAACATTAACATTTAAATTAACACTTTCATTTATACTATTCTTACTCAAATTCGTCGAATATTGATTAACATTTATATTCTGATTGGTACTAACTTCTTCATTCTGAATATTTCCATACGATTGGGTCTTATTATAATGATTAGTCAGATCGGATGGTACGTGACTGTAATAACGAGAATGCGGTGGTTTCATAAATACGGAAGAGGTATCAAATGGATCGGAATATGTTGGATCCAGATTACCCGGGAAATTAGCATACGTTCGAGGATCTTCCTGTTGATTATTTTCTTCTTGGGTTCTTGGGTTCGTTTCGACCGTTTCTATAGGCTCATCAAGAATATTAATAACACGTCGACATGTTGTATCAGAGTGAGATGAATTTGTATTAGTTATTTCCTCTGGTGATAAATCTATTAGACTACCCTCTTGACTGGTACCAGGTACAGGAACAATTGATTTCACAGGACTAGCCCTTATGTCGTTTTGTAGTTTCGTGTAATTAAATTGTTTACGAGAACGTGGCGTGCCGCAAGAAAATTTTTTCTTTTGATTATCCGTAACACCGGCCACAGCTACGATGTCTGGCGGTTCCATTGGATTTCGTAGATAAACATCATCTATATAAATAGGACTACCCCAACTTTTTCCAAAGGGAGCACCGTGTCCCGTATGAATAAAAGAATTTTCTAAAGGTTTACTAATATCCTCTGGTTGCTTCTTTCTCATTGGATCGACCAAACAACGAGGAAATAGACCAACTTGATAAGTTCTTTGATTTTGTCCCTTCCACCAATAATTTTCAGGTCTACCATCTATGATAACGATTTGATCACCCTGCTCAATAGTCATTTTTTCAGTTTCCTCGAAATCACTTAAGGCCTTCATTATCGACGGTACCATTCCAGTTAACAATTCTTTCAAAGAAGCAAAACTTGGTCTTTCCGAGGGTTCTCTGGCCCAACAACGTAACATAAGATCATACATTACAGGTGGCATTGCTTCAGGCTCGTGCAATCTTTCTCCCTCTCTATCTATCTTACGAAGAATTTCTGATCCATTTAATCCAACCCATGGTTCTTCTCCGAACGTTAACATTTCCCATAACGTCACGCCGAACATCCATACGTCCGAAGCGTGACTAAATTGCCGTGCCTTTAAAGATTCAGGAGCACACCATGGGAACGGTACTTTCTTATGTTCCGTCATAACATAACAATCCTCTTGTTGAGGCAGCGCTCTCATCAAACCAAAATCGCCTATTTTCACTTTATCCACTGTACTTAAAAGAACATTCCTGCAAGCTAGATCCCTGTGAAGAAAACGTTTGGCCTCCAAATATGCCATACCAGTTGCTACTTGTAATGCATAATTACATAATGTTAATACAGATATACGGCAGAATTGTTTTCGCAAATAATCCAAGAGAGCTCCTAAAGGTGCAAGTTCTGTTACCATCATCATAGGCTGAGACAGTACAACTCCGTATAACCTGAAATACGATAGAGAGAATATTGTGTTTAAATAATTGTGATATTTCTTTCTTTTCTCTTTTTTCTTTTTTTTTTTCTTTTTTTGACAGAAAACAAAGATAGAAATAAAGTTGCATCACCTTATAAGATTGTGATGATCCAAAGTATGCATCGCCTGAACTTCGGATACAAAATCTTCTATAATACTTGGTTGGGTCAAAGCGTCAGCCTTCAAAACTTTTACAGCAACAGGTAATGTTCGACCAGTAGGTGACATCCATTCTCCTCGCCTTACCACACCAAAACTACCGTCACCTAATTTAATGGATAAAGTCACATCTTTGTCCTGGATAAGACATGTTAGCACAGATGATCCTTCGGTAGGCTGAGAAGATCTTTTATTACTTTTGGTACTACCACCGGGTCTAATTTTAGTAATTAAATTCTTTTTCCATTGAGTATTACGTCTCTTCTTAACAGCATCTAAAAGTCTTCTAATGCCAGGCTTGCCCAATCCAATCTTTTCTAAATCTTCTGGTTGAACATAATCAAAATGATGCAACCGGGTGACCTGTAAATCGTCCCTTATTCTTGTAAAGAACTGGGTAAGTTGTACATCGTGCAAAAGTTCTTGAAGCCATTCGGTTCCCTCATCGTCTGCCATCTTCGTTCACTAACAAATATCCTAAATGGAAATAAAGAATAAGATTTAAATTTAGAAAAAAAAACCTATTGAAAAACTATTTAAAACTAAATTAGAAGAAAAAATAAGAAACACACGAACAATACGATGATCACGGATAACTAAATAAAATGGCATAAACAGAATGATTTCTCCCTTCCTCTTTCACCCTCTCATCCCCTCTCACTCACTCTCTCTCTCTCTCTCTCTCTCTCTCACTCAAGTACTGAGCGATAATATAACTTTTCTTATCGTTTTAAACACTGCACTTTATTAGAGAAAATCAACTATTAGTAATCGAAAAGGAAAAGTAAAGAAGACAAAGTAAAAAAGACAAGGCGAAAAAGGAAAAAATAAAGCAAGAAAAGTAAAGAGAAGGACAGAGAGAGAGAGAGAGACAGAAAGATAGAAACAGATATATACATATACACTGTGTATATATATATATATATTATATATATGTATATATATATATATATATATAGACGATGAAATTGAGAGAACGAAGAAACCGAAGCATCCATATATCCCGAGAATGTTTGCCATTATTTTCTCCTCGGTCTCCCCACACACCAGCAGGAAATCAAATGAAGCTTAATAGGCCGATTTGAGGGAGGAGTCACAAAACGACGGTACTTATCAATTCTAGACATTGCTCTTTGTATATGTGATACGTACAAAAAAGGATCACCGACTAAACTAAACTACATGACCAAGAACGACACGGACTTACAAGATCACGTTTTGAAATATGTATGTATATATATATATATGTACGTATGTATGTATGTATATACGTATACGTGTATATAGATTTGCTTACGTATAGCTATATATATGTACGTGACAATAGAAGTGATAGGACTCGTATTATGATAAAAAAAACCTAATCGTTTTTATATCTTCTATCTGAAGCACATACACACACACACACACACACGCAGAGCAGATATACACACACACACACACATATATATATGTATATGTATAATATGAATGTAGAATAACTAGTCGACGACACAACGATGATGCCGATGAGACGATGGTAGGCGTCGTTTCGTTTACAAACAACATTCCTCATAATCAATCTGATTATGCATTACTATTATTACAATTAACGTATAAACACTTAGACACTAGGACATAGTTATCGATATATATATTTATAATCGAATTGAACCCTTCCAAAAAATATATACAAAATATATACAAATAAATACACATATTGTATATACATATACATATATATATATACATGTATATATATGTATACACGTCGATAAATAATCACTTACCAAAATGTCTTTTATACGATCGCTATCAAGGACAATCGTCAGGATTGGACATTATCGTCGTTCACGCGCGTTCCTCACTATTTTCGTCTTTCTCTTTCTTTCTCTCTCTCTCTCTCTCTCTCTCTCTCTGGCTCTCTGGCTCTATCTGTCTGCCTCTCTCTCTCTCTCTCTATCTTTCTCTCTCATTTCAGAGGATGATCGATGGCTTCGAGGATTCGTTCGATCCTCGTCATTTTCCGTTCGGACGTTGGAAAAACATATTTAATAATCATCCCCCGTTTTGATTTTCTCTTTTACAATACACTAACACACGACATTTCTACTTTATTATTTACTCACGTACATACATACATATGTACATATGTAACTTCGACGCGTAACACAACAGACAGAATGTATTTATCATGTATATATATATATATATATAAGCACAGAATTATTCCCTATTTCTTCTTTATCTATCTCTTTTCTCTTCTTTCATTCTTTCGTTCTATCTCTCTCTCTCTCTCTCTCTCTCTCTCTCTTTATCCTGTTGGTATATAAACTTTTCTACGAAATAAAAAAAAAAAAAAAGAAAAAAAAATAGAGAGAGAGAGAAAAAAAAATTAAAAAGAAACTTGCAGCGAAAAACAAAAAAAAAAAGGAAAAACAAAAAACCTCTCGTGATAGGTTCGCAAATGTCACGATAGGGTGCAGGAAAAGCGAGAGACCTTAAATTTTCGATTCGATTCAACCTACAACGAAGAAACTTTCACCGTACGAATTTCTCGCCCATTGCATTGTTACATACATTTATATATATACACACACAAACACATAGACACACACATACACCAAATACACACGAACGAACGAACACATACACATGTACTATATAATATAAATATATATATATATATGTATATATATATATACATAAATATAAATGTATAATCTTTTTAACCTCAAAATATTAGTATTTCCTCGACTGGACGAAACTCGAAGAGATAGATAGATAGATAGATAAATAGATAGAGAGAGATAGAGAGAGAGAGAAAATTACGCGAAAGAAAGAAAATAAAACTGCTCGCAAGAAAAAGAAAAAGGAAAAAGGAAAAAAAGAAGAAAATAATTAAAAACGCGTATCCGATCTGCGTCGTTAACGAACGAAAGAGAAATGTCAAACGTTACTACTTCGTATAGTTTGTTACGATCACGTTAATAATAATCATCATCAGCATCATCGTCGTCGTCGTCGTTGTCGTCGTCGTTGTTACCGTCGTAGTTGTGTCGCGTCGTTGTCGCGTTGCGTTTCGTCGCTCTTTAATTGTGTGCACCAATCTTGGCACACCAAAGCAGACAGAGAGAATGAGACAATGAGAGAGAGAGAGAGAGAGAGAGAGAGAGAGAGTCAATGAAAGAGAGAGAGAAAGAGAATAAGACAACGAAAGAGTGAGAAAGAGAAGGGAGAGGGAAAGAAAAAAGGAAAGAATCAGAGAGAGAGAGAGAGAGAGAGAAAGAGAAAAAGAGAGAGAGAATGTGCAACTCTATTCAAGTGCAATCTTTAAAGTATGCACCGTGAAGTTAGCTCCTAGGGATAAAACTCGAAGTCTCGTGTTCGTAAAATCGATCGTACAATTTTTTTCTTTTCCTTTCATATTTTTCATCAACCTCGTCGTCTTCGTCGATGTTATTATTGTTACTTTAATTGTTAAAGTTTTAGTTGTTAAAATTAATTTTTTTTTTTAATTTTTTCTTTCCATCTTTTTTCTTCATCTACTTTATCTTCTTCTTTTTTCTTTCCTTCGGGGAATCTTCCCTCTTTTCCTTTTTTCTATTTTATTCTTTTCCTTTATCTCGTGTAATTTAGAATTGATACAATTTTTCGTAGTTTCTCTCTCTCTCTCTCTCTCTCTCTGTTCCGTCGAACGTATTTAGTTTGATTGGTTAGTACGCAAACGATACGAAAATTCGTACTCCGTTTCTTTTTTATTGTTTTTTTTCTTTTAATTTATTTTTATTTGTTTTCTTGTTGTTTTTGTGTTTTCATTTTTCATTCCTTTTTCTTTATTTTTCATTTGGATTATATCCATTAACATGATGGATTATGAGCCGTTACGTAATGTATTTACATATTTGATCCTTTCTTTTCGTTATAAATATTTGCTATCTTTGGTTTTTTTTTTTTCGTAACTACGACATAATCATTAAAGGACGTTAAACTTTAGATCAAACGATCACATTAATAATGCGCGTGTTAATTATGCCAAGGCATAGGATAAAGGACGATTCGTTTTCTTCAACATTATTTCCTTTTCGTTCTCAATCATTAATTTCAAAGATCGAACACCGGAATCGAACTAACGAAATCTCGTTCTTTTTATAAGCCGATAAAGTCCACATAACAACATTGGTTATTCATGAATCAATCAGATCTATATCTACATAGAATTATACTTAATTACATTTAAAAAAAAAAAAATTTGACGACTTTTTTTTACGCGCCTATACTCGAGCTTCGATTTTCTCTTTATACATACATATACATGATATATATATATATATAATATATGTTTTTGCATATGTAGACTATATTAATTATATAATATCGAAGATAACGTGCGAAATATATTAATATATATGATAAAAAGGACGCATTGTGGATGCGAATATTTATTTATAAAAAAAAAAAAAAGAAATAAACCAACATCTATTAATTATAAAATATGAATTAAATGAGTATGAATAAAATTTTTTAAAAATTATTTTCACCTAAATGTATCAAATGTACAGTTCTCTCCATTATCGACATTCTACAGGGAATAGACAAAGTAAGTACATTTTAACATTTTAGAGATACATTTTCAATGTACTAACCTATCAGAATACATTCGTTCTCGACAAAGTGACAAAGCTTACAAAATTTTCTATCAGATGGCGCATCGATCGGCAAAGAAAATTTTACCCTTCCATTTTCTTCGTTGGAAACATGATTCTAACTTTGTCATTGGTCGTGATATCATCCAATCAGGAACGAAAACAAGATTGCGAATTGATTATCTTAATTTTCTTTATCTTTTCGTTCGAATTGTTGGAAGTTTTAAAAATTGATTAAAAAAAAAGGAATTCGATGTTAAGTTAAAACGTGATGAATATCTTTTTGTGTTTTTCTTTTTTTTCCCAAGAAAATTTAAAAATGTGAAGTATTAATAAATGATTAAAAATGTTTTTATATATGTACATACACACACACACACACACACGTATATATATGTATATATTATACAAAGCGTTTGTTCGTTTAAGGTAATATTTTGTTTCTAATTAATATTAAATTATTTTCATATCATAAAAGAGAGAGAAAGAGAGAGAGAGAGAGAGAGAGAGAACATCTTAAGCAATGTCAGGTGTTGAAGATCTTGTATTGTCGTAAAAATATATGTATTAAAAATAGGTATGCTGGTTGATATAGGTAGACGTAATTTACACATATATTCAATTACAATTTCAATGCATTGTTATTCTTAATAGACGAATGTATCTATATTATTCGACGTATTACATATAAGGTATATAGACATAGGTAGATACGTATGTATTGTATAATATATCATTTATGCAATGTAACAGACTCTCCCTCTATCTCTCTCTCTCTCTCTCTCTTTCTATCTCTGTTTCTCTCTGTCTTTATCTCTCTTTTACAATTGGTAGAATAACGTTTCGTTGTTAAAATGTTTCTTACATCGTGCATGAATTTGATTAGATAATAGATATTCATGATATTAGAGAGAAAGGAGACGAGTAAAAAAAATTAAATTCAAACATGTACGCGCATGAGTCGGAAGATGAATGTGTGATATTGTGTTACGTATGTATATATGTATATATGTGTGTATGTGTAAGAGAGAAAGAAAGAGTGGATGTATAGTTTGAGGTTAGTAAAAGGAGAGAGAGAGAGAGAGAGAGAGAGAGAGAGAGA
>NC_140816.1:7505000-7517500 GCF_050613455.1 Vespa mandarinia | reverse complement strand
AAAATATTTGAACGTAATAAAATGATTTAATGCATTTCCAACACAAGCTTATCGTCGAAACGATTTTTATCGTTTGAAAAATAATTTCGTTCTTCTTTTTTTATTTTTTTTTATTTTTGCTTTTGTTTCTTTCAACGGACCATAAAAAATTATCCCGTAGAAAAATAATTTTTGTTCGTTGACGGATATCGAACATTTTTCATTTGATGGAATAAAATATTGAGAAACGTCGGTATTACGCGATATTTTATCCATGGGTGAAGACAGATCAGATCGTAACGGATTGTCCGGATTGGATTTTTTTTTTTTTTTTTCTAATTTAATCGTTACTTCTTCGCTTCTTTTTTTCTCTCTTTTTTTTTTTTACTGGTGAAAGGATTATAAACCGATCTGGGAATTGGCCTTTTCGAGTAGAAGGACTCGATAGCCTCGACTCGACTCAACTCGATTCGATTCCATTAAGATCGTGTCGATAGTTGACATAAATCTTTAACGTTCGTATTAAAATAGATAAAGAGATACACACATACACATGTGTGTGTATATATATATATATATATATATATATATATATATAATGAACGAATGAATTTCTTACGTAATATAATCGAAAATAACACGGCGTCATAACTTTTTCTTCACTATTTAATTTTTTTGGTATCTTTTTTCTTTTCCTTTTTTTTTTTTTTTAAATTCTCTTCTCTTTCACATCATTTCGTAATTCGCAATCACGATCGATCGATCGATCAATCGTCAACTCTTGCGAAATTTTTTTCAAATCAGACGAAACTTCGACTTCGTTTATTTCGATTTAAATTTCCATAAATATTAGATACACAATATGGGATGGATTGGGAATGACGGGGAGGATGGGTGGGGTGTTTCAAAAGTTTCTAAACGAGATTAGAAATATTAATTATTGCATGTTCGTGACAGCTGAAAGAAACAAAAAATGTGACGATCTGGAAAAAAAAAACAAGAAAGAAAAAATAATTAAATCAATCTGAAAGATTTCGTAAAAGAATGTTATTGGATCCCAATTTGTTGGGCTGCAGGACATCAGTTCCCCACCTTCCTGTATGTGATTAAATAAATACTTTACTTCGTAGAAAATTCGAGATATCTCTTGATTTTTTTTTTTTTGATGGTATTTTGATAGTTTTATGATATTTTTCTAATACGTATTATATACATGTAAATAAAATAAAAAAAAAAAAAAAAAGAATTATAGATGTTAATTTTGTATTTAAACAAAATTAACAAGAGATAAGATATATAGCAGTCGTGGCCGAGTGGTTAAGGCGTCTGACTAGAAATCAGATTCCCTCTGGGAGCGTAGGTTCGAGTCCTACCGACTGCGGTCTTTAAAAAAAAATCTGTAATTAATGCGTATTTTTTTTTCTTGTCTTTTTTTCGAAATTTTTTAAAAATTAATTAATTAATTTCACGAGAAAAAAATTGATCTTTTCATTCTTTTTTTTTTTTCTTTTTTTATCTTTTCTTGCCGACCCTAACGAATCCAACTAAAAATGAAAAGGGGGGAGGGAAAAAATGAAAAAAGAAACCCGTCGTTCGTGATCGCGTAACGAAGGTAACGAATTAATAATTCAAATCCTCCTGTCCACCCTTCCTTCCTCTTTCCCTCCTTATCCCTTATCTTCGTTCTGCCCTTGCATTCCGCCAGAACAATAGAAAGAACTCGGACGAATTTTCCCTCGAGTGTAGAGAAGTTTTATTCTGGTGACTTGAATCACGTACGCTTTCCTGTTCTACTAAGGGAAGAAATAAATAGATACGTAGGATGATTAAATGAACTCATTTTCTTTGTGAAAAAAAAAAAGAAAAGAAAAAGAAAAACGAAAAAGGGAGATTTAAATAATATTTCGAAACGTAAGTCAGCTTAGTAATGTTTCAGGCTCATTACAAAGAAAAATGGAGAAGTATATTATTATTGCGAACGTTGGATGCATTGTCTTTTTCTAATACATAAAACATAATTATACATATATAGATATAAGGTTTTTCTTTGACGTGTATATAAAATTTTAATGAGGTATATCATAACAACATTGATAATAAAATAGTAAAATAATAATAGTAAAATACAATATTTTTTATATATATATATATATATATATATCTTTGAGATAATAATGTAATGATAATAATATTAATAACAAAATTATAATTTATTGTCCTTATCTGTAACTGCTAATATTAATAACAATAATAACAACAATAATAATAATAATATAAAAAAAATTTTTTCATTATATATATATATATCTTCATTTGCAAAAAGTAATATGACTAAAAGTAATATGACGGTTAAACGATATTTTAATTAAAAGAAGAAAAAAGAGAAAAAGAAAAAAGAGATAACATTCTCTTAATATACATATATATATATATATATATATATATATATATATATAATAATTTAATTTCATTTACATTTCTCATTTATTCATTTTCATTTATAGCCATTTACATGAGAATGAAATGAAATCGAACGAAAGAGAAAAAGAAAAAAAAAAAAAAGGAAAGAAAAGAAGGGAAATTTCACTCAGGTGAGTCCATAATAAAGGGCGAGGGGAAAAAAAAAAGAAAAAATAAGATAAGATTATCAAAGCCGTTGAATCGCTATCGGACTCGCTATTTCTCTTCATTCGTATCACTCGAAGCTTCTCGTTTCGTAAAACAGGAAAACAATAAAAAATGCTCAGAGAGATTGTATCTTTTTCTTCAAAATTATTTCTCGGCGATCGTTACTTTCCTTCGCGTTTGGATAAAACGCTCCCTTGCATGTATATCACGAATACCTGTGACCATCGCTTATGCCCTTCCTTTATTTCTCTGAAAAAATAATGGGAAAAAAAAAAAGAAAAAGAAAGAAAAAAAAAATAGAAAATAATATACGAGAGATGAAATTTCCAGACAAGTTCAAGGAAAATAAAAATTATACATACCGACAAATCGTGTTATAGAATTTTCTATCTCAACGATTATCTTATAAAAAAAAAAAAAAAAGAAAAAAAAAATAAATGCACATATAAAAGAAAAGACAATAAATAAGTAAAGAAATAAGGAAATAAATAAATAAATAAATAAATAAATAAATAAATAAATAAATATATCATGGTTGAAAGAAATTAATTGATAACTTTATCCTCGATTAATATTTTTTTCTAACAAATTATTTAAAACTGCAATATCTTTTCTTTTATAGGTCCGAACGTGTGCATGTCCGAAGAATGCGTGAGAACCGGTAAGTTACTACAATATAAATTAAAACTTTTATCTGATAGTTTAATGTTAATATATAAAAAGTGCATACAAAAGTCTATTATATATATACATATATATATATATATTTATGTATGTATTATGTACGTATAGGTATGCAAAAAACATATACGTGTATATATCCACACGAAGAGACTTAAAGATTTAATTAAATTTATTTTTTCGTCATAAAAAGAAAAAAAAAAAAAGAAGAAAAAAGAAAAAAGAAAAAAGGAAAAAAGAAAATAAAAAAGAAAAATTCCGTCAATTCATCTAATTGTTGACTAAAATATTAAAAAATTTTATAATAAAATTTATGTTAGATTATAATGAACATTGGAACGAGAGGGAGAGAGAGAGAAAGAGAGAGAGTGTGTGATTGAGTTGAGTGAATGAGAGAGACAGATAGAGAGACAGCTTTTTTAAATAATAAATAAATCGAAATATAATTGGAAACGTCGATTATATTATCGATTATATTCGACGTTGATCGTATATCGTATATTTTTTAAAAATATTTTTTAATTAATTAATTAAAAACACGTCGTTCTCTTGAACCGAACACGCATGACGATGATCGCGTTGAAAATCGTTGGAAAATCAGGGATGGCTCGATGATGATGAGTTCTCGTCGAGCGTGATTAATTGAAACGTTGATCGAAAACGATACAAGCTTACCAACGAAAGCATTTACGTTATCTAACGCGAGCAACATCCACAAAATCGAATTAGTGTGTCTCGTGGCGAATAATTATCGTTCATCGAATTCATCCCCTCCCCTTTCACAATGTTTCCTTTCATTATTGCATCTGAATATATATATATATATATATATATATATATATATATATATATATATACATCACGGTTGAATAATTAGTTGTTATTTCTCTCTCTCTCTCTCTCTCTCTCTCTCTCTCTCTCTCTTTTTTCTTTTTTTCTTTTCGTCAATACGAATTTTTAATTTTCTTTTTATCATCGTCGATTGTACAGTACATATATACATAGATATTGAATATAATATAATTAATAAATTTTTATTTATTTATTTATTTAATTATTTATATATATATATATATTTTCTTTTATTTAATTATAGATTAAAAATTTTTTTCTTACTGTTGATATTGCAACGCGCATATTGCATATAACATGAAGTAAATATTTCGTTATAAAATTTGTATCTATTATATTTATTTTTCATATGTACGTGTTCGTTTTCATTTAATTTATAAAAAAAATATATATATATATATATTTTAATATACATTAAATATTTATTTTATACTGCGAGTAATATACAATAAAAAATAAATATATGTATATATATAATATATATTTATATCAATAAATTTTTATCTTACTTTTTTGTATATATATATATATATATATGCCTGTTATATATTGAAAATGTATATTTTATAATATTTGATTTTCACATGAAATATCTAATCATCTCTTAACGGTATTTAGCCTAAAGGAGTGAAGATTAATCAGGATTGCAATTAATTTGCGACGGTGTACGCGACAGCTCATTAAATCGACGTCGTTCACTTAAGTCGTGTCACGATATTAATCATCCTTCTGGATAATTTCGTTATCGGATAATTTTGCTCGTTTTGGGAAGAGGGATGGAAAATCACGTTGGCTTCCAGTAAATCTAATTAAATTATTAAATAAATAAATAAATAAATAATGGTAAATCAAAGCAAAGATTTGTTTTTAAATTAATTCGATAATAGCTCGTGACAATAGTTTTGGACAATTTTAATAATTAGTAAATAATTTTTATCCAAGGATTGATAGAGAAGAGTCGTTGTAATTTTTTTTCGATATTAAAAAAAAAACAAGAAAAAGAAAAAAAGAAGAAGAAGGAAGGAAAGAAGAAAAGAAGAAATTAATTAATTAATTTATTAAAATAATTAATTAAGGAATTAAAATTAAAAAGAAGTTTAATGATTTTTTTTCACATATATACAGCCGCAAGTTTGCTCTCAGCGATGGACCAGACTGTTGCACCCTGTGTTAACTTTTTTCAATACGCATGCGGTGCTTGGAATCGTTTGCACGTGATACCAGAGGATAGAAGTTCCATCAGTACCTTCGAGGTACTAGCTGATCAACTCCAGATCATTCTGAAACGTGTCCTCGAGGAATCACCGAACGAGAACGACAATCATGCAACTCTGAAGGCCAAAATGTTCTACAAATCGTGCATGGACATCCGTGGGTATAAAAAAAAATTACAGAAATGTAATTAACGGTACTCCCCAAAACTATCTCTCTCTCTCTCTCTCTCTCTCTCACTCTTGTATTTTTGCAACATATGAATTTTTACGCTAATGACTGATGATAAATTAAAAAAAAAAAAAAAAAAGAAAAAAAGAAAAAAGAGAAAGTAATAAAATAAATTAATTAATCAATTGCGTTCGCGCACAATTCTTTTCCATTCTTTTATTGATTCGAGATAAATATATATATATATATATATATATATAAAAAAAAAAAAAAAATCAATTCTCCCAGCGAAAGGACTCCCTATCACGTCGAAGGTTTTAATAAAAATTTTCTATTGTTTTTCATAATCGATGAATTTGCAGCACGCATACGGGAGATCGGTGACAGACCTCTGAAGGAAACATTGACAGCACTTGGTGGTTGGCCAGCAGTTATTGGAGCATCTTGGGAGCCACCACCTTATCCAATCGAGGTTCTCTTGGGTCGTCTACGTGGTGAATACAACGAGGGCGTTCTAATGGAGCAATGGGTTGGCCCAGACGACAAGAATTCCTCAACCAACATCCTGCAGGTGCGCCGGCAAAGTAAGGCCCCTTGGTCGACGAATGCATGACATTCTCTTTTTTATTCGTTTTCAACAACAACAACAACAACAACAACGACAACAACAACAACAACAACAACAACAACAACGACAACGACAACGACAACGAATACAAATACAAAAACGAAACAAAGTATTAGAAAAAAAAAAATAAAAAAAAAAAAAAAAACAAGAAAATAAATAAATAAAGTAAATAAATAAAATTCAATTTACCAATCAGGATTCATTAATCGTTCATCTGGAGTAAATTTCGTAAAGAAAAAAAAAAAAAAAATAAAATAAAATAAAGTAAAATAAAATAAAATAAAATAAAAATCATCTATATACGATGTGATTTATATCGAAAAAAAAACAAAAAAAAAAAAAAACAAAAAAAAGAGAAAAAGAAAAAGAAGGAGAAAAAAAAAGGCAAAATGAAAAAGCAAAAAGAAATTCCCAATCAAAAAGTATGGATCGATATAGCGATCCTCGTTTAAAGGGGAACAAAATCTCGATTAAAGAAAGTATATAATTAATTTGGCGATTAATTAACGAAACTCGTTTCTCATTGATTTTTTCACGATTAGCTGGATCAAATGCAGCTGGCATTACCCAGTCGTGATTATTATCTGAAGAAGAACAGCGAGGCTGAATTGGATGCTTATCATCGTTATATGACCAACGTGGCTGTTTTGCTTGGCGCCAATCGTGAAAATGCAGCACTCGAGTTTAATCGCGTGATCGCCCTTGAAAAACAACTTGCCAATGTACGTGTCCTTTGTCTATCTTTCTTTTTTTTCTTTTCTTTTCTTTTTTCTTTTTTTTTTTTTTCTTTTTTTTCCAATCTTTCCATTCTTCTCTCTCTCTCTCTCTCTCTTTTTCATTGAACTTAAATCAAATTAAGAATGGCCGAACATTTTTATTTTGTTTGCTTTCTCCCTTTTTAGTTTTTCTTCCTTCCTTCCTTTCTTTTTTTATTTCTTTGTATCTTTTTAATATCTCGCAGGCTTCGTTGCCCGAGGCCGACAGGCATGATACCTCAATGATCTATAGAAAGTTAACGTTGCGGGAACTACAGGAAGAGGTGCCGCAACTTAAATGGAAAGTTTATCTCGAGGAATTCATAAGCGCACCGATTACCGAGGACGAGCCACTAGTGGCATACGCGATGCCCTATTTCCTTCAAATGGGTCGTATCGTACAAAAAACCGATCGCAGGTATTTATTTGTTGTATCAGTTAATTATTGATTACTTGGATACTTGTGAAAAATATCCAATCGAATTGTTCTTTTTTTTTTTTTTTTTTTTCCTTTTCCCCCCCCCCCCTTTCCTTTCCACATCGTGTATTTGCATAAAATTTTTATTGATCTTAGATTGTTGTTCGATGAACGTATCGTTAGAAACATTTTATCCATTTTTTTCTTTATTCTATTATTTTATTTTATTTTAAACTCCCCCCCCCTCTTTCCCCTTTGATTGAATTTATTTAACCTTTAAAAAGTCGAATTTTCGACTTTTTTTTAGTTCGTTCTTGTTTTCTTTTTTTCTTTCTTTTTCTTTTTTCTTTTTAATTTTCTTCCTTTCTTTCGTTTTTTTTTTTTTTTTGTAACATCGTAATATCCCTTTTTTTAATACTCCACACTTTTATCTATTATCGTTTTATCGAATCAAAAAGTCGAATGTTAAAATTTACCCGTTGAAATCGGATTTCCGATTTGTTTCGGGGTTCTTTTTTTCTCTTTTTTTTTTTTCCCATTTTTCCAACAGCTTTTTAAAAACCCAAGAGCTTTTATCTCCCGATCATGTCTTTTTTTTTCTACCTTTTTCGATCGAAATCATTTAAAAAATGATTAAATTTCCCGGTTAAAATTGAATTTCCGACCATTTCAATATCTTTTAGACTTTGTTCCTTTTTCTTTTTTTTTTTTTTTTCTTTTTCCCCCTTTCGATCTCATAACATCGATAACGCTTTTTAAAACGCATCGTTAAATTTGCCAACGTAAAATTGTAATTCCCATCGCTACATCCTATCGTTCTTGGAATCAATAATAATTTTAATTCCAATCAAAGCTTCGACCCCGTTAAAAATAATATTACCCGGCAATTGAATTGCTATTTTTATTATGAATTTTTCATTAGGATTACTTTTCGTTTGATTTCATCGTAATATTTATTATTCCTATTTTAAAGGACATTGCACAATTATATATTATGGCGATTGGTGATGTCCATAATGCCGCATATGATAGACGAGTATCAGCAAAAGAGAATTGAATTTCGTAAGATATTATCAGGAATTCTAAGCGAGAGAAATAGATGGTCCCAATGCGTCGAATGGACCAATAAAAATCTTGGAATGGCTGTGGGTGCACTTTTCATACGTGACAATTTTAATCACGAGAGCAAGGTTCGTTAAAGCTATTAATTATATTTTGTGATATATACATATCAAAGAAGTATGAATGAACGTGAATACTTTTTTGATAATGGTTATTATTATTATTATTATTATTATTATTATTATTATTATTATTATTATTATTATTATTATTATTATTATTATTATTATTATTATTATTATTATTATTATTATTATTATTATTATTATTATTATTATTATTATTATTATTATTATTATTATTATTATTATTATTATTATTATTATTATTATTATTATTATTATTATTATTATTATTATTATTATTATTATTATTATTATTATTATTATTATTATTATTATTATTTTTATTATTATTATTATTATTATTATTATTATTATTATTATTATTATTATTATTATTATTATTATTATTATTATTATTATTATTATTATTATTATTATAGGAAACAGCATTGGAAATGATACGAACTATACGCGAAGCATTTAATGAATTGCTAGCCGAGAATCAATGGATGGACGATGAAACCAGGACCGTTGCCAAAGGAAAGGCTGATTCAATGAATGAGAGAATCGGTTATCCAGAATTTTTGAAGGATCCGGTCAAACTTTCCTTCGAATACGTGACGGTATGTGTGTGTGTGTGTGTATGTCTATGTATTTTTGTGTATATGTTTATTCGATATCCAAAATATGTCACCAGATTTTTTATTTTTTTTTCTCATCGAAACGTAATTTAAAATAAAAATCCATCAGATTATCCCTGTAAACGTTCACATCAAATAGAAATAATTTCAGTTGAACATAACGGAGGATCACTTTTTGGAAAATGTTTTGGCGGTACATAAATACGACGCATATCACAATCTTCAAGAATTACGTCAACCGGTTGACAAGGATAAATGGTCCACGGAGCCAGCCGTGTTAAATGCGTTTTATAATCCAAATAAAAATGACATAGGTGAGTTGATCGTTAATATATAGATAAAGAAAGAAAGGATAAAAAGAGAGGTGTTTGAAAAAAAATCTATCCAATTGTTATGAATTTCAGTATTTCCCGCTGGTATACTGCAACCGCTTTTCTACTCTCAGCACTTTCCTAAATCATTGAATTACGGTGGAATCGGTGTTGTGATTGGTCATGAAATAACTCACGGATTCGATGACAAGGGACGACAATTTGACAAGGATGGCAATATGATGCAGTGGTGGAATAATGCGACCATTAAAGCATTTCGAGAGAGGGCACAGTGTATCGTAGATCAGTACTCCCGTTACAAATTACAAGAAGTTGATCTTTACATAAATGGCCGAATGACACAAGGTGAAAATATCGCTGATAATGGTGGATTAAAACAATCGTTTCGTGTAAGTACGATAAGTTATCGTAGTTACTTTAACAAATATCTAGGACAACTTATATACACTACCTGACGTTTTGTCATTTATTTATTTATTTGTTCTTGTTATTTTAGGCTTACAAAAAGTGGGTTTCTATACACGGAGAGGAACCATTGTTACCTGGCGTGAATTTAACTCACGATCAACTTTTCTTCCTTAATTATGCACAAATTTGGTGTGGCTCGATGAGACGAGAGGATGCACTAACGAAAATACGCAGTAGCGTACATTCACCGGGTCCGGTGAGAGTGTTGGGCCCGCTTTCAAATAGTGAGGACTTCGCTAAGGCCTATAATTGTCGACCAGGCTCACCGATGAATCCAACGCGTAAATGTAGCGTCTGGTAAAAATGTTGACTAAGAATTATTAAAAGAAAAGAAAAAAAAAAAAAAAAGAAAAAAAGAAACCAAAAAGAAAGTAAAGAAAAAGAAAGAAGAATAAAAAGATTTTTTTCGAAAGATCTGATCCATTTGAAGGATTTATAAAATAGATAAATACTTCATGAGGATACAGAGGAACGAGGTTCTCCTTGATGTCATTGCAGTACATCCAATATGGAATCCATCTTTCGTGGTAGCCATTTTGTCGGCCGCCATTAAACGCGCATATCGAACTTTACACTTTTTTTCATGAAAATAATGCAATAATATAAACAAAGTCGAAGGAAAAAAAAGAAAATATTTCATTAATAATAATGATAATAATAATGATAATATTAATATTTGATAATAATAATAATAATAATAATAATAATAATACAGAAATTATTAAAATTCATGTTCGTATTGGATATACTGCGATATATCATGTGAATGGTATATATATATATACCAGGTATATATATATATATATATATATATATATATATACCTTAGACTTATAGACATATACATACCTATCTATATATGACTCTAATGTAAGACCTAACGGAGTTGTTCAAGTATCTCGTTCAAATGGTATCATCATATCAATGATATCATAATTCAGAAAAATAATTAAATAATTATCACAAATTATCGAACGGCCATAGTTATTTGGACAGCTCCGCCATAGGGGAAGAAAAAGTGCAGCAGTATGTATGTATATATTCGAAGTATGCAAGTATGTATGTATGTATCGTATGTATGTATATATGCATGTATGTGTCGTATGTATTATATGTATTGTATGTATGTATGTATGTTCTAAAAAAAAATATAGAGAAACTTATATATACTTATTTCTGCTTGAGGAATTAAGTAATTAAATACGTATGAGAGAATTACAAAAAAAATATATATATATATGTATGTATGTACTTATGTATGATGTATGTATGTATGTATGTATGTATGTATGTATGTATGATGTATGTATGTATGTATGTATGTATGTATGTATGTATGTATGTATGTATGTATGTATGTATGTATGTATGTATGTATGTATGTATGTATGTATGTATGTATGTATGTATGTATGTATGTATGTATGTATGTATGTATGTATGTATGTATGTATGTATGTATGTATGTATGTATGTATGTATGTATGTATGTATGTATGTATGTATGTATGTATGTATGTATGTATGTATGTATGTATGTATGTATGTATGTATGTATGTATGTATGTATGTATGTATGTATGTATGTATGTATGTATGTATGTATGTATGTATGTATGTATGTATGTATGTATGTATGTATGTATGTATGTATGTATGTATGTATGTATGTATGTATGTATGTATGTATGTATGTATGTATGTATGTATGTATGTATGTATGTATGTATGTATGTATGTATGTATGTATGTATGTATGTATGTATGTATGTATGTATGTATGTATGTATGTATGTATGTATGTATGTATGTATGTATGTATGTATGTATGTATGTATGTATGTATGTATGTATGTATGTATGTATGTATGTATGTATGTATGTATGTATGTATGTATGTATGTATGTATGTATGTATGTATGTATGTATGTATGTATGTATGTATGTATGTATGTATGTATGTATGTATGTATGTATGTATGTATGTATGTATGTATGTATGTATGTATGTATGTATGTATGTATGTATGTATGTATGTATGTATGTATGTATGTATGTATGTATGTATGTATGTATGTATGTATGTATGTATGTATGTATGTATGTATGTATGTATGTATGTATGTATGTATGTATGTATGTATGTATGTATGTATGTATGTATGTATGTATGTATGTATGTATGTATGTATGTATGTATGTATGTATGTATGTATGTATGTATGTATGTATGTATGTATGTATGTATGTATGTATGTATGTATGTATGTATGTATGTATGTATGTATGTATGTATGTATGTATGTATGTATGTATGTATGTATGTATGTATGTATGTATGTATGTATGTATGTATGTATGTATGTATGTATGTATGTATGTATGTATGTATGTATGTATGTATGTATGTATGTATGTATGTATGTATGTATGTATGTATGTATGTATGTATGTATGTATGTATGTATGTATGTATGTATGTATGTATGTATGTATGTATGTATGTATGTATGTATGTATGTATGTATGTATGTATGTATGTATGT
>NC_140816.1:7485000-7495000 GCF_050613455.1 Vespa mandarinia | reverse complement strand
AAGAGGCTCGCGGAATAATACTCGCAGATCGCTGCTGCATAAACGAATATTTGTGTGTGTGTGTGTGTGCTCGCGTGCTTGAGTGCGCTCCATGTAATGCAAGTATAAACGTGAATTGTTAAATAACAACAGTAGTAGTAGTAGTAGTAGTAGTAGTAGTAGTAGTAGTAGTAGTAGTAGTAGTAGTAGTAGTAGTAGTAGTAGTAGTAGTATTAGTAGTAGTAGTAGTAGTAGTAGTAGTAGTAGTGTAGTAGTAGTAGTAGTAGTAGTAGTGTAGTAGTAGTAGTAATAGTAGTAGTAATAATAGTAACAGTAATAGTAATAGTAGTAGTAATAGTAGTAGCTGTAGTAGTAGTAGTAATAGTAATAGTAGTAATAGTAGTAATAGTAGTTGTGTAGTAAACCGATCTTGCGTACACAACCGACGAGGGCAGGTCTCACGTTGAAATTTGTTTTAAAAAATAAGAAAGAAAATAAAAAAAAAATAAAAAAAATAAAATAAAATTATAAACGATCATTTGTCTTCCTTTAATATTCTTTATATCGGCTTTTTCCACGTCCCCCGATTTTTATCATAATTTAATATTACACGTTAAACATATATATATATATATATATATATATATATATATACTATTTTTTTTTCTTTTATTCTTTTTTACTTCATTAAAAATTTTTCTTCCCTATAGAAGCAATAGATTAAAATTCCATTTAATTAAATCGATCTCTATGTATATATGTATGTTGTATGTATGTATGTATGTATGTATGTATGTATGTATGTATATATATTTTATACCAATGAAGAATATAATCGTTTTAGAAAATTTACGTGCATCGTAAAATATCTCTGACTTGTTTATTTCATCTGGATCAATCTAATCTCGATCGAATTTTAATTAACCGATAGATCATAAGCTTCTACTATATCGTATCGAATCGTATCAATATGGCGGATATATCAGCGTGTAAATAATAATGTAAAATAGATTTGTTAGAAATTAGATCATTTGTTTTGGATTAACAATAACATCGTGGAATTATGATCCGATGTGTGTAATATCAATGCAGTATATTATGGATATTGATTATCAATTTTACTCGTGATCGGATAAAAACGTCAAGATGGATATTTCAATCTGAGAACAAGATGGCCGACCATTTCGATGATTATTATATAGACATTTGTTTTATTATCGTATCGATTGATAAACGTCTATTTAAATGAAATAGAAGTTTCTTTTCTTTTCCTTTTTTTTTTCTTCTTTAATTTTTTCTTTCTTGCATTAAAAAAAAATATAATAACGACGAACACAGACGATGCGTTTTTGTATGCCAGTGTTTTTTTTTTCCTCATACCGATGAATCTTACGAGAGAGAAAAACTGAAAAAAAAGGACAACAAAAAAAGAGAGAAACGTCTAATATCAGATGTTGATAAAGTTTTGAGATTTGACCAAAAAAAAACCCCAGAATGAATGAACGAAGACGACGAATCAGAAAACTCTCGACCATAATACAACAACAACAATAATGGACAACAATAAAGGAATATAAGGGGGTGATATAAATAATATATGATTGAAAGGCCCTTTAAAAAATATTTTCTATCAATACGCGAAAATACGAAATTGTTTAATATAAATTTATCCCATTCTGTATGTGTTAACGTACGATATATGTATGTGTGTATTAAATGTGTGATCGTGTGCGAATAAGTATCAGCGAAATTACGCTCGCGTTCTTATTATTTTCCCCACATGTTTTTATTTACTTATTTAATCCTTTATTCATTATTATTATTATTATTATTATTATTATTATTATTATTATTATTACTATTTATTTATTTATTTATTTATTTTTACTTTAATTTTTTTTTTGTATACTCGTGTCGCACACTCGTACAGCTTGTACTTGCGCGTGCGAGCGTTTTAATATTTCCGCGCTTATATTATTCCGGAGGAGTATTATTATTTTTTTTTGTTTTCTTTTTTTTAGTTTAATTTCATTTATTTAAAAAAAAGAAAAAAAAAAGAAAAAGAAAAAAAAAACACACACACACAGAGAGAACTCGCGACTCCTACAACAGGCTTGGCAGTATTATGAACAACGATCAGGCCCGCGTCCGCTAAAAAGGACTTTTGAACTTGAACGGGCTTCGCATATTAATCATCGCATTATTATTCAATTTTTTTTTTTCGAAGATCATTTCCTTCCTTCGCTCCTTTCTTTCTTTTCATTTTTTTCTTATTCGTGTATTCTAATTTCTTTCGTCTTTCTAATTTTTTTTTTTTTCATTTTTTCTTATTAAAATTCTTTTTCCCCCTTCTTTTCTCTCTTTTTTTTCTCCCTTAATCCTCCGCGACATTTTTTGGTTACATCTTTTTTTGTTCCTTTTAACGTTCCCTCAGACGTAGATTTTTATTGAATATTCTTTATTTTTCCATCACATTTTACTGCTCATTGTTGTTTTTGTTGTTGTTGTTGTTTTCGATTGTTATTATTGTTGTTGTTGTTTTTGTTGTTGCTGTTTGGTATTCATTTTATCGGAAAGAAAAACGACAACGACCTTTTAATTAGGGAAAATGAAATCGACGTCAAACGATTTTTAACGCCCTTGGCAGTGATCGTAGAATTGCATAATTTGTATCTTCCGTTTTTCTTTCCTTCTTTTACGTTTATTATATTTCTCCTTTTTTTTTTCTTCATCCTCTCATTTCGTACCACTAATATCCCTTCGTCCCGTTAACCGACGATTCCTTATATCTTTATACTTCAAATTACTTTCGTATTTTATTTTATTTCATTTTTTTTTTCGTTCTTATTTTTTCTTTTTTATTAGAACACGCGGGGATCATGCACCGCCCCAAAAAAAAAAGGAATGGGTTTTCTCGTGCATCATGAATCTTTTTAGGTTAGTTCGGCGGCCATCTTAATTTCGCCATTTTATTTTTCGAGCACGCGCCATTGATTTCTTCTTTTCTCTCTCTCTCTCTTTCTCTATCTCTTTTTACTTCTTTCTTGAACGTATCAAGGTTGAATTTACACAGATTAAAGCGTGAAATTGCATCTCGTGAAATGAATGAGCCTCGCTGTCGCGTTAATCTAACGAATTTTAATTTTAATCATAAACGTTTTTTTTTTTTCATTTATTAATAGATAATATCGAATATATATATATATATATATATATATATATATATATATATATATGTATGTATATATATATATATGTATTTTATTATCGAAAGAGGTCGATAATAATTATCTCGTCGCGCATATTGCAGCACCGTGTCAGAAATTCAAAAATTATAATACAAACGACGAACCATCATTATCATTATCATTATTATTATTACTATTATTATTATTATTTTCTTTTTCTTTGTTTTTTCTTTTTTCTATTTTTTTTTTGTTTTGTTTTTCTTTTTTTTGTTGGTTTTCAGTATCGGCCGCGCGAGACAGCAGTTTGAAAGATTAGCGTTAAAGCGAGTTAATATTAACAATTTATATTTTATTCGTTTTCTTTCTTTTCTTTTTTTTTTCGTCTGGTTTCGTTTGCTTTCGCTTAAAATTGTCTTCTTCTTTTTTCCTTAATTATAAGATATTAATATCAAGACGTCCTCTTTTATTTATTTATTCATTCATTATTATTATTTTTTTATTTTATTTTCTTTTATTATTATTATTATTATTCTTTTCTTTTTTTTTTTTTTAATATCTCGCGGAGAGACCAAAGAGATCAGCTTTTGGAGAATAAAAATCCAAAAAACTCGAAACGCGCGGAGGAAGATATTTAAATCGATGAGTACGTACGAAAAAAAGGGATTATTATTTTTTCACAATTTTTTATAACAATAATAAAAAACGAATCAACTCTCGCTCTCTCTCTCTCTCGCTCTCTCTCTCTCTCTCTCTCTCTCACTTTCTCTCTATGCTTAAAAATATCCTAAGATCCAATTATATGTAATCGAGATCGCTTCAACAATAAATTTTGTTTTGTCCATTCTCCTTTTTTCATTCTTTCCTTTTCTTCTCCTTTTCCTTTTGCTACTTTTACGATTAAATCCCCCTAAACTGTACGTGTATGTATATTACGCACGTGAAACAACAAAGCTAATGCGTACGATCGTGGATAGTCGTTTCTATTCAAATCGTGATATGTCATCTATAATAACAATAATAATAATAATAATAATAATAATAATAATAATGAAAATAATAATAATAATAATAATATTAATAATAATAATGATGATAATAATAATAATAGTAATAATAATTATCCTATATATATATATATATAACACGATGAGGAAAGGGAATAATATAATAATAATAATAATAATAATAATAATAATAATAATAATAATAATAATAATAATAATAATCATCATCATAATAATAATAGTAATAATAATAATAATAATAATGATAATAATAATAATAATTATTATTATTATAATAAACGAGAAATTTGAAACTTAATCAAAGCAAACACGACCTGATTTACGAAGAGTTGTTTCAATAGATATAATACATTTACACATACACACACATACACACACGAATGCATACACACACGCACATACACATACACACACATAGTGTGTGTGTGTGTATGTACGAGATAAAAATATTCAACAAGCCGGATAAACGAATGGAGGGTTATTATTCTTTCTTTTTACTTTTTTTTTTCTTTTTTTGCATTCTGCGATTGAAACATCAAATTAGAAAAATTATGTTCAGAGAGAGAAATCTTTCTAATAAAGATATTATATATATATATATATATATATATATATATATATATATATATATGCAAGTTATACATATGTACAATTCTCAATGTATGATATCGAACAGTATCTCGAAAATATTTTCGACGAAACGTCATTGATTAAGGCGCTCGAAGGGATGGCGTTGATATCTCTCGATAAAGGGAAGCTCTCTAAAATCGTGATCCTTTAAAAGTCGCACGAAAGATAATAATAATAATAATAACAATAATAATAATAATAACAATAATAATAGTAGTAATAATAATAATAGTAGTAGTAATAATAGTAATAATAATAATAATAATAATAATAATAATAATAATAATAATAATAAGATTTTCAAAATATACGTAAGCTAATGTAGATTTTAATTTCTTATTTCTGTTTCTTTTCTTTTTTGTGGGTTGACATTTTTATTATCAAAAAAAGAAAAAAAAAAAGAAAATAATAATAATAATCATAATAATAATATTTATAATTATATTTATAATAATAATAATAATAATAATAATAATAATAATAATAATAATAATAATAATAATTATAATAATAATAATAATAATAATAATAATAATAATAATAATAATAATTATAATAATAATAATAATAATAATAATAATAATAAAAAGAACGAACAAATGAAAAAGTGCGACCTGCCGGTGACGGTTCGTGACGATTTTTAGGGAATGCAGCAGCCTTAATAACGATTATTATTATAATCCCGTTTTTCTTTTACTTTTATTTCTCTACATGTTCTCTTTCCTTCCCCATATTCAGTATTCTTTGTTTTTCTTTTTCAGGATCTTTTCTCGATCCTTTTACTTATTTTTCCCTTCTCTATTAATTTTTTTCCCCTATTTGTTTTGCTTTACTTTAAATTACTTTAACTTTACTCCCCAAAACAGTTTTTTTATCTTTCAATCTCTCTCTCTCTCTCTCTCTCTCGCTCTCTCTCTTTCTCTCTCTCTCTCTCACTCTCTCTTTTTCTCTGTTTTTTTCTCTCTCTCTCTTTCACTCTCGAACACTACGAAGATTTTCTATCAGTCCTTCTCCTCGTGCTCTCACCAAACTCGACGGACCTTTCACATTCTCTTTTTCATCCCTCATATTTCTCCACAGGTTAGAATTAAAAAGCAAACAAAAAGAAAAAAAAAAAAACGAAACAAAAAAAAAAAGAAGAGAAGAGAAAAGAAAAGAATAAAAATAGAAAAAATCTTAGAATTAATATGCCAAATTTATATATACTATATATATATATATATATATATATATATATATATATACATATATATATATATATATGTGTGTGTGCTACATATATGTATGTATATGTAACATTTTTTTTCTTCTTCTAATACTTATTGCACAGTCTTTGCTTTGGTTGTTAGACTAAAAAACGATCGAAAGACGTTAAATTTCTTACTTTTTTAAGAAAGAAAGAAAGAAAAAAAAATGAAAATAAAAAATTCGAAAAAAAAAAAGAAAAGGAAAAAAGAACAAAAACAGTACACGGTCATGATCGAGATCGAGATCGATAACTAGGACAAACGAACAAACGAACGATCTTATAGAAATTATTAATTGTGAAATGACCGTCCTCGGTGGAAGCACGAATTATAAATATATGTTCTCTTTTTTGTTTGTCCTAATTTAATTTAATTTAATTTAATTTAATTTAATTTAATTTAATTTAATTTAATTTAATTTAATTTAATATAATTTAATTTAATTTAATTTAATATAATTTAATCCTTCGCCGAAAGAGATCTTTAATTTTCTTATCTCTTTCACTCCTTTTCGATTAATCAACCTTTTCCCTTCTTCTTCTTAATATTTTTTTTGTTTTTTTTTTCTTTTTAATTTTTTCTTTTTTTTCCTTTTTTGTCTTTTTTTTTTTTTTTTTTTTAAATATAACACCTAATTTTGAGAATAAGAGGCTAGATAGACGGTAGTGTTCGATTTGTTTTCCTTGTTATTGTTGTTGTTATTGTAGTAGTAGTAGTAGTAGTAGTAATGGTAGTGTCTAAGTGGTAGTTGTTGTTGTTGCTTCTTTTTTTTTTTCTTTTCAACATACTACTACCAGCCCTTTAGAGAGACGCAATGCCTTATTAATACAATATTATTTATATGAAAGAACGAACTGGTTCACGCTTCTATTTTTCTCCTCAACTCCCCTTCTCTATCCGATCCTCCCCTCCGATTCGGAATTTATATATATATATATATATATATATATATATATATATATATATATATATATATGAGAAAAAAAAAGAAAAATATTTTTATCGAAAAACGAGGGGAGATTTAGTAAACCTTGCTAATGATAAGAACGTATAATTAATAATAGGCAATGTGTCGCACGCGAAATCATGTCATGTACTCTTTTCGTTATCTCACTTTCTCTCTCTCTCTCTCTCTCTCTCTCTCTCTCTCTCTCTCTCACTCTCTCTCTCTCTCATCCTCGTACACATATTCTTTTTCAAAATAGGGTTACTATGCGCGCGGCTATTTCCAAAATGACGATTCTCGAGTTCCCTCAGCCCCCTTAACAACAAAGAATGATTTTTCGTACGCGTGCAAAGATTTGAGTGTATTAAAATCATGTAATATGTTTATATACATATATATATATATATATATATATTTATATATTATATATATTTATATATTATATATATATGCTTATATATATATATACACGTGTGTGTGTGTGTGTGTCTGCATCTGTATATCCATATAGTAGATTATTTGATCGATCAAAAATATGTTTCTCTCTTTTGTCATTCAGTTTGTCTTACTTTCTCTCTTTCTCTCCCCCCTCTCTCTCTTTCTCTCTCTTCCTTTGTTAACGAGATTGAAACGACAAAATTGCAAGCGATCGGAAATGACACAATGGCGATGATAATTTCTTTCTTTATCTTTCTCTCTCTCTCTCTCTCCCTTCCTCTCTCTTTCATACGCATACTTTTCTTTCGCACTCTCTCATTCTCTCTCATTCTCTCTCACTCTCTCTCTCTCTCTCTCTCTCTCTCTCTCTCTCTCTCTCTCTCTCTCTCTCTCTCTCTCTATTTCTCCTCTTTTCTAAATTTTTGCAAATACTCTGATTATATACCGGATCCTAAATCTTTTTTTCCGTGAGTCTCATCCCAAACCTTAATATTCCTTCGTATGTTATTTTTCGCGTTTAATACACTCCTCGCTGTGTGGCAGTGTCTCCGCCTCTCGTTTGGCGGTTTCGTTTTATTTTTATTTTTATTTTTATTTTTATTTTTATTTCGTCTTTCCTTTGTTTTTTTTTGTTTTTTTTTTCTTTATTATTTATTTATTTGTTATCTCTCTTTCTTTCTTTCGCTCTCTTTCTTTCCTTTTGTCGATCAATCCCGTGTTGTCATCCTCTTATATCAGATACTTTTCTTATTTATTTTGTAATTATGTAATATATATTTATATATATATATATATATATATATATTCCATGTATATATCTTATTATTTTATATATATATATATATATATAATATATAGAAGAGAGACGTCGATCCGAAATCGCGCGTGTCACGCCTTATCTATCATCCAGAAATCTTTTCTAATTAAAAGTAAATCATCCGTGCACGTTTCTAGCACGGAAAGAGAGGTTACGTTTGTTGTTTATCGAACATAGCGCGAAGGGTTTTCTTCTTTTTCTTCTTCATCTTCTTTTTCTTCTGCTTTTTCTTCGAGAGGAAAGAACTAATGTTCTTTCATAGATCCGGTCGTCGATGATGTATATATCGCGCAGGAGAGGGATCGATCGATCGATCAATATTTGTGCCAATAGCGGAGAAATTTTCTTTTTCTTTTCTCTCGTTTTTTTTTTGTTTCTTTTTTGTTTTCTTTTTTTGGTTTTTTTTTGTTTTTGTTTGCTTTTTTTTGTTTTTTTTTGTTTTTTTTTAATTACAATTACCACTAGTTTTTACTGTTATTGTTGTTGTTGTTGTTGTTGTTGTTATTGTTGCTCTAACGCTCGTAAGAGGATTCTTTTTATGCTCGCAACAACGCTGCAAAGCTTTCTTTCGATTTCTTTTTTATTTTTTAATTTCTTTTTCTTTCATCCTTTTTTTTCCTATTTCAACACCCGCGTTGTAACGTTTCTCACTCATTCTCAATCTGTCGCGTCTATTTTTCTATTATAATTTTCCCGGTTTTTCTTTTATTTAATTATTTATTTATTTATTTATTTATTTATTTATTCGTTTATTTATTTATTCACTCATTCAATCACTCATTAATTTATTTATTTATTTACTTGCGTGTTCTTTTTTTTTTTTTTGCTCCTTTTTTTTCGTCTTCTTCCTTCTCCTTTTAACTTTCGTTCTTTCACGCGTGCGTAGTACTTTTTATCATCCTTCTTTCTTTCATTTTCCCATTTTTTTCTTTTTTTTTTTTTTCATTTTTTTGTTCTTTTTTTACTTTTTAACTTTTAATTTACTTCGACAGAGTTATAATAATCTTGAATAACAGTTAAACACGATAAACACGTGCGTGTGTACGACGACGATGAGCGATTCTCAATTTCTTTAAGACTGTTATCATAGATACTCTCATTCACACATTTTGTTTTTCTTCATAGTTCTTTACTTATCCTTTTTCTTTCCTTCTCCTTCCCTTCGCTTTCTATTTTTTATCTGTTTTATATAGAGGACCATATATTGATTGGTTGCCCTCGTCGAAAAATGATCCGTTTGAATTTCTTTCACCGTTCTATGTATGGAAACCTGGACTTTTATATCTTCTGTTCGATTGCGTTACATTATTGTTATTATTACTATTATTATTATTTATTATTTATTATTTATTATTATGTATCATTATTATGTACCATTATTATTATTATGTATTATCATTATTATTATTTATTATTATTATGTATCATTATTATTATTAATAATATTATCAATAATATTATCGTTATCATTATTATTATTTATTATTTATTATTATTTATTTATTATTATGCATGCCCTTAGTGTTTTGCTCGGTCTCTCCCTTCTTTTCTCTTCCTCTTTTTTCTTTTTTTCTTCCTTTTTTTGTTCTCTTTGAAAAAAATAAATTTTGACAAAAGTACTTACACGAGGCAGTCACTATACCACATTCCATCTTTCTTACCACATATTTACTTTCTCAGTCACGCCACTTTCATTCTTGCGTTCTTTCATTCTTTCTTCTCTCTCTCTC
>NC_140816.1:7475000-7480000 GCF_050613455.1 Vespa mandarinia | reverse complement strand
TCTCTCTCTCTCTCTCTCTCTCTCTCTCTCACTCTCTGTTTCTCTGCGCTCAACAGAATCCAGAGGTATTTATATAAGCCGATCGATAAATCAAGGCGAGACGGGTAGAAGGTACGTTCGATACGTTATCTAGCAACGTGAAGGATGGGATTGGCCCCGGTAATGCTTCCATCAGTTTCGATCGATTTACTAGTATCCTCCTTCGCCATTTATACGTTATACAGTAGTTCTCCGAAACGTATGTATATTGTTCGTTTAATCTTACTTTCCTGAATTCATCGATCAAAACTTAAAAACTCGTTTCTCCATATACATCATAAGAACGGATAGGTAGATAGGTAGTGTAAAAGAAAAAAAAAACAAAAAAAAACAAAAAAAAAAACAAAAAAAAAACAAAAAAAACAAACAAACAAACAAACAAAACTTTACTCGAAGACTAATAAAGAGAGAATCGTACAATAATATGTCAAAGAGTTCCGTTTAAGTTTTCTCTTTATTTTTTTTTTTTTTGGGGGGGGGGGATATCTTGAGATTCAAGAAAGAGAAAAAGGTTGAGGGGGCGGGTAAGGGGGAAGGAAGAGAACAAGGGAGGTGGATTATTAATTTTATCAATTCATCCATACCTGAAAATATGACGATGGCCGTAAGTAGCGCGTATTCAGCATTGTTGACCTTCATCGCGTACATTTGCCGGCAAAAACGTAAAAGATCCTCTATGGTCTCGCCCATACCAGCAACGTTGTAACTGTCGCGCGTGTAAGGTTGATTATTCGCGAATATTATGCTGTCCGTTTGTACATCGTACTTTCTTGCCATTCGCAGCATCATCACCTCGCTCGAGCACGCCTTTAACAATGCTATCTGATCTTCGCGCATCAACTTGTCGAAACCGGGTAACCTTTTCGAAAACTCGACGATCAGTTGCACCGTCAATATCGTTATCTCTGTTATGTGCCTGAACCTATAATCGCTGGGATTTTCACCTTCCGTCGGTTGATGCTAAACAAAAAATGGGGAAGGGAAGAAAAAGAAGAGAGAAAAAATTATTATTATTATCATTATTATTCTTATTATTATTATTATTATTAATATTATTATTAATTTATGCAATACACGGTCCAATAAGCAATGCGTACCCTATACACGCGAATCGTCAGTTTTCTTTTTTTTTCTTTTTTTTTTTTTAATTTATCAGTACAATACAAAGATAAATTTCAAATACCGTGATCCTTTTGAGATCTTCCTCGCTTGGTTGCTCGTACTCGTTTTGGAAATAAACGAGCCTATGTATCAGCTCCTCCTGTTCGGGACTGATAGGCTTTACGCAGCTATAAGGGCTAACTGGGGTGAGGATACCGCTACTACCGGACATCGACAACGATTCTGCCTCCGCCGGTTCGATCTTCACGCCTACTTGATCGGTGCCCATACCACCGACGCTACTTGGCGAGCCGTTCATCGTCGTGCTGTTCGGCTTGTCCTTTTCCTGATCGAATAAGAAAATACGTAAGTGAAAAAATACATCTCTCATTTGAGAAAAGGAAAACGCGAAGATCGACGGATGGGGACTGGTAATGTCCGAAAGAAAGAAAGAAAGAAAGAAAGAAAAAAAAAAAAGAACAAACCAATAACAATAATAATAATAATACTAATAATAATAATGATAATGATAATAACAAAAAAAAAAAAAAACAATAATAATTAATTTTTATCCCGTACAAAAATGAAGCGATAGATTCGATATAAATAATATCTCAGATTGTATATACGATGTAATTGGGTATATAACAAACATTCGGACGTTTACCAACATCTTCAAGAACACTGCCCGACGAAATTTGTTAATGTCGAAAGATGACGAAAATCTTACCCCTACCTTCTGGGCCTTCTTTTCCTTCCGCTTGACCGCACACTGATATTCCGGTACAACGCATTCCGGCCTCATGCCAACCGTAAGACACTTCTTCAGCCTGCACTCCTGACACTTACGGCGCATATACATGTCAATCTCGCAATTGTTCCCATATTTGCACTGATAAACCGCATTTTTCGTTATACTGCGCCGAAAGAAACCCTTACAACCTTCACAGGTGAGTGCATTGTAATGATAACCAGAAGCCCGATCACCACAGACCAAACAGAGTTCTTCCTGTTGTCTCGGCGTTGGACCTTTTTTCTTCCTTGCGTCGCAACCGTCATTACCACCGCCGCCACCGCCGGGTCCTCCTCCGCCACCTCCTCCTCCGCCACCACCTCCGCCACCGCCTCCGCCGCCTCCTCCACCGCCGCCTCCTCCTCCTCCTCCGCCGCCACCACCACCACCACCACCACCACCACCACCACCACTACTTCCGTAACCGTTAAGCGAACCCGGCTGCGAGAGCTCATCCCTGCCTGTAATCAGAATAAAATGTGATCGTTTATTAATTTTTAATTTCCTTCGATTGAAATCTAATGTAACATATACAAAAACATGGCTTTCATTTTCTTTTATTTTCTATTTTTCATTTAATCCGATATCAAGAGCGCCTAAGAAGTATTATACGATCAAACATCATTTATCGTTCTTATTCATTTCAAAACTATTCCCCCCCTTCACACTATTATTGTCCACCCCTCAATCACACTCCTATTAACTTCGTACAACCTCTCATCATCCATGCAATTTCCATTCTCCTTAATTCACCATTTACTCGCTTAAATCATATTCAAAATTATTTTTATCTCGAGTAAATTATGTATCAGATAAGTTCTGCGATATATACGACAAGTACGAGTTTCTCTATAAATTGTACACGTTTGAAAGTAAGAGACGAAGAAACGAATGTAGGAATTAATGAATGAATGAACGAACGAACGAACGAACGAACGAATCAATGAATGAAAGAAGGAAGGATCAAAGATTACGGATCATGACGAATCGAAAGTTTAAGCGTATGGAAAAAAAAAAGAGAGAGAGACAGAGATAGAAATGGAGACACACAGAGAAAGAGAGAGACAGAAAGAGAGAGACAGAAAGAGAGAGACAGAAAGAGAGAGAGAGAGAGAGAGATATTAATATATACTAGCAAGTACAAACGTTGAGTATGCCAAGTATTCAACGTGGAATAAAATATTCTTTTGCAATCCAGCATCTAACTTGGCTACGTGAGAAATTTCCGGTTATTACGATACATAACATTACATTACGTTACGTTACATTACATTACATTACATTACGTTATGTTACATTACGCGTGCAACGCATAAAGGACACATATAGATATAGAAACAGGTTAGCTTTTGCTTGCTAGTCTCGCGCGCGCGTGCGCATGAGCGCATACGAAGGTTGTTTGAGGAATTATGGTTGACACTCGCATAGTTGTAACTCGCGGATTTCACGTACAGGTTTGTAAGGAACGATTCCTTCTCCTCCTTTTCCTCCTTCTCTTCTTTTTCTTTTTCTTCTTCATCTTCTTCGGTTGGATTGGATCGTGGCGAGTGGGTTCCAGTAACCTACGTGGCGACACATCGTCACGCGTCTCTATTACCCCCTTTTATCTGTGAAACTCGCCGAGTGGAACGCGCAAAGCGATAGAGAAGTCACGGTCGGTGAAAGTACGGGGCCCGATCTGTTTATCTGTATTGTGTGTCTACATATATATATACATATATATATATATATATGTATGTACATATTTGTTGTTTCCCTCTTCTTCTCACACAACTCTATCTGTCAGGTAGATATATACATATATATCAAGAGAGGGAGAGAGAGAGAGAGAGAGAGAGAGAGAGAGAGAGAGACATAGCAACAGGTAGTAGTGGTAGTAGTAGTAGTAGTAGTAGTGTGGTAGTAGTAATAGTAGTAGTAATAGTAATAGTAGTAGGTAAAAGAGGACTGACTGAGAAACCTCTATCTATCCATCCATGTATATGTGTGTTAAACATCAGGATGATAGCCAGGTACGGATCGAGGACGTGACGGGGCCCCTTCCCTATTTGCCTGTTTGCTCTCTTTATATCTATCTCTTTCTGTTATATAGTATCTTCTTCCTCCGATACATTATCTCTTCTTCTTCTTCTTCTTCTTCTTTTTCTTCTATTCCTTCCTCCTCCTCTTCTCTCTATTCCTCTTCAAGCAATTCAAGAAGGAACGCGCGTCCTTGTAGCTTCGAGCGAATCGCGTACCTTGCTCCGCTTTACCGTGCTCGATAGATAAATGGATGGATGGATGGATGGATGGATAGAATAGGATAAACAGTCATTCTCAACTTGACCCTTTTTCAGTATCGCCCAATACCTAATGAGATCCATTTTTCTTTTCCTATTTTTTTTTCTTCTTAATCTTTCGACATTTTTATTTCGTCCTTACGTTCGTTTCTCTTTTTCTGTTTTATTTTATTGCAATCGCTCCTCGTTTTGTTTGTTCGTTCGTTCGTTCGTTTGCTAACAATCAAGAAGAGCAAAGTGTACGAAATACTATAGGGGATTTTTTTTTCTTTTCTTTCTCTTTTCTTTTTTTTCCTTTTATTTTTTTTTTCTTTTTTCTTTTTTCTTTTTCAATGTAACGATATAAAAGAAAGGGATTAAAAGTGAACGATGGCAAATTAGAAAAAGATTTGAAAAGTACGATCGTTATGATAAACGAAAGAAAACGTTCGGAAGCGTCGAAGAAGAAACATGGAAGAAGTATGATAACCGAGTGACCACTTGGCCCGGTCAGTGTCTCAGTGTTCCAAGTCAATGTTTTCAAAGCGGTCAGTAACTTTCCTTCGGCTTCTAGAGGCCGCGGAAGAGAGCACGCGGTGTATTCATCTTTCTCTCTCTTTTGCTGATGCGGAACACCGAAGATGAGAAAGAGAAAGAGAGAGAGAGAGAGAGAGAGAGAGAGAGGGGGGAGAGAACGGAGCGTGGCAGAGGTTCTCAACCAGTTTAAATCTCCCCCATACGAAATAATAAATAACACGAAAGATATTTTCTATCGTTAATTATATTATATTATTATTTTGCGATATATT
>NC_140816.1:7467500-7472500 GCF_050613455.1 Vespa mandarinia | reverse complement strand
AGGTTAAGAATCTTCTTTTTACTCGTTTCACTTAAGTATCCACGTGTCGAGTATAAAACACACACACACACACACACACACATATACACAATGATAAAGAGAAAGAAAGAGAACACACGCCGTGACCGATGTCGGTATCCCTTTCGAATTCTCAAATGCCTATTCAACTTTATTGTCATCGAACGAACGTACGCGGAAACGCGCGTTACGGTCCCCGGGACGTTTTATATCATCCATTTTTACTTAGAGGTAAAGTAAATAAATAAGTAACTAAATAAGTACTCGCGTTTCGTGAAATTCTAAAAAAAAAAAGTTTCCCGTAAGTTTATTCATTAGAAATGCGGTTAGAATTTTATGTTTACCACGTGTCGTCATTTTATAACCTGACTACCATCGGAGAAATATTATATATGCCAAGAAACTTTGGAACAAAAATGTAACATACCTGTATACGTACGTTGTACGTGTAACTATCTATTACTTATTTACATATTAAACGTAAATAACTTAATCGTATATCGAAGTTCTTGCGAATTAATGTAAAATGAGCGAACAAACAAACAAACAAATAAACAAACAAATAAATAAAAATAAATAAATAATTATTTCGATTTTAAATTCGTATCGCATTGTGTTTTTTTTTTCTTTCTAAATCCTTTCACATATTTTTAACAATTAATATAAACGTGACACGTTTAAGTGAATAAACACGTCGCGCACCTATGTATACTTAATTGAAAATATGCACGTTATGTATTTACATACATTTATGTATATATATATATATATATATATATATATATATATTGTAGCTTTACACTTAACAAGCGTTTCAATTAATAATTAATAAGAACAATCGATTTGTGGTTCGTGATCGAAGTTCTAGAGTGTTCTTGATTTTCATGCCGCCTGCTATCCGTCACCACTATCACCCTCTTCCTTCCCCGTTCGCAATCCAGTCCGAAATGAAATCATTGTAGAGAGTTTTGTTACGTAAGGTCAGGATATAGAAACGACCACTATACGTTTAATATCGTCACAAATTTCTGCTTCTTTCTTTTTTCCTTCCCTCCATTCCTTCTATCCTTCTTTTTTTTTTTTTTAATTCCGCACGTTCTTCTCATAAAAAAAAAAAAAAAGAAAAAATAAATAAATAAATAAATAAAAAATAAAACATAAAAATAAAATTTTTTTAAATTGAAAAGAATGAAAGAAAGACGGGAAACAATGTAGAAAAAAGGAAGGAAAGAAAGAACGAAAGAAATATCACGCCAACGTGGACTACGGCGACGTGACGAGTGACGTAGATTATTCTCTACCAAATAAGTCAAACGATCGGATTGTACTCGGATAGTTTTTCTCGTGTATCACCACGCATCTTTACACGTTTTTAGTCGGATGCTTTAAAAACGTTTTATCGATGTGATTTGCCGACGAATTGTGCAACCGTAGGAAGGTTTCTAAGTCCTCGTAAAATAAGTTTATAAAGCGAATGTGTGCGAGAAATGTGTTCGTTTATATGTATGTGTGTGTGCGAAGGCGCTTTTAAACGAGTCAGTCTCTTTCTCTCTCTCTCTCTCTCTCTCTCTCTCTCTCTCTCTCTCTCTTTTCTATTCGGGCGAATACCGTAACGTTTTACGACGCTATCCTTGAGCACTAGAAACGATAAAAGCGACAGAAACTTCAAGATACAGAGTTTGGACACTCCTCTGATAAATTTTTAGATCAGAAAGTATCCATAAAGATCTAATAAGATCGTCGTTACGATCGTTGAAATATCCAATGAAAACAATTTTCATATCATGAAGTAAATAATATTATATATATATTATTTACATTACTTTCTTTTTCTTTTTTTTTTTCTTTTTTTTTTCTTTTTTTTTTTTGTAACTGGATACACTTTCATCAACAAAATGGCGGAAATCTTCGAGAGATCTCTTTCTCAGTCCTATGTATTGTATTTCATGTATACGTATTATACGCACATCGCGCGCGCGCACGCGCACACACATACACACACGCGCGCGCACACACACACACATAAGTATGTATATACATATATGTAGGTAGATAGATAGGTATATCTCCGTCTCATCGGATATAAACGCCATATAAGAGAAGAACGGCCATGCCGTGAGTGTGTGCCGTGAGTGTGTGCCGAGAGTCGTCCGGCGATTGTTAGAGCGAGCGTGGAATCCGAGAAGAAATCTGGTTGCGCAAGAAAACGAGCAACCGCTCTCGGCCCTGGCCTTGCCGTTGCGGCAGCTCGTTCTACGCGTATATGTGTATGCGTGTATATATGTATATATGTGGTATATATGCGAGCAGCGCTCGCATTCGTTCGCTGCCTCTGCTTCTTCGCTCGAGCTACGAACCGTAAAGAGAGAGAGAGAGAGAGAGAGAGAGAGAGAGAGAGTCTACCACAGTGCTAAAGTGTACCGTGGATAAAAGGTGAGAAAAAGATGTCGAAGATAAGAGACAAGAGAGGAACAACAAATATTCTAATGAAATAAATGATTTTTTTTTTTTTTTTTTTTTTTTTTTTTTTTTTTTTAATTATATATCACATTTTTGTATATTATGTATCACGGGATAGAATGTAAGAAGCTCCGCCATTTTGTTGTACAATTTGTTCTGTAAGCTTAATTACCTATATACATATATATATATATATATACACACATTTAAATATTTTCAAATAATTAAATGGAAATTTAACAAAATTACGTTTCACGCGTAATGTCTGAGCAAATATGTCCTAAGGAGTTCCGCCATTTTGCTGCTCTTTTTTTCTTTTCCTTCTTTCTTTTTTTTTGATAAGTTTATTGATTCACGTACACGTGTATACAAATTAAGGCTAAATATTTTCTGCTGTCTGGTTTGATTATTTATTTTATAAATAAATGACATGATCGATTATGAACAACAACGGATAAATTAACATCGCGTTTACACGGTAAATATACAAGCGTCGAACGTAACGATTGGTAAAAGTAATGAGATTACATGGTAATCAAAATACTCGTTGAACACGTCGAAAGCTCCTGGAATTTATAAGTCGATAGAGAGTAACAGGAAGCCAACACGTACTGCTTCTAAGAAGTTAAACCCTTTAGAAATTATAGATTTATCATCGGCGTTGACCTAATATGTAAAATATATAAAAAGGAAGGAAACAAGAAAAATATTTATTATTATTATTATTATTTTCCTTTTTCTTTTTCAATAAAAATTTCTAAAAATAATCCGTTTATAAATAATTAACAATAAAAGAGGACGTATATAATTAAATCCATTTAATAAGATAATATATGAATAATGATTTGTTCGCTCAAATATAAACGGTTATCTTGACAATAATGGCGTCCGATGTATAAAAGAGGACGTGACATTAAGAGACACTCCAGACTAAATTATAATATTCTTTCTTTTTTTACCAATGCAATATCCAGGTATATATATATATATATGAGGAATTCCAAGAAAAATTCGCTTAATAATTAAATAAGAAGACGTATTTGATCATTCGATCAATAAAGAAACACTTCGGCCATTTGGTTAAATATGGAAGACAAAACTGTTCATTTTCTTTTCTTTTTCTTCTTTTTTATTTTTTGTCTTATTCAAAATGTCGTTAAATCTATAAAACACGTATGTGAATTAAGGGACATTGTTAAAGCTAAACTCTCGTTTATTGACCACTTTCTCTTTCTCTCTTTCTAATGCTATTATCGTCGTATTCCTTCATCCGTTAGATTGATTTTCTTTCTGAGGAGAAGTAGTAGAAGGAAGAAAGGGGAAAAATAAAAAAAAAGAAAAAAAATAAAATAAAAAAAAAGCACAAGAAAAAGAAAGAGAAAAATGAAAGTGGGAGAGAAAAAACCTGTTGAGCCGCGTGGGAGTAATCGAGCAACGAAGAAGAATGCTTCCGCTTTCAGAACTGCATCGTCGAACGACACAGGCAACCCACCCACACCCCCTCCCCGCCCCTTCTTCTTCACTCTCTTCTCTCTTCTATTAACTCGTTCACCGAGGCATCGATTTTATTTCACGAGACACGATTTTACATTCGAACAAAAATAAGTGAGAAATAGTATGTGTGCGTGCGTACGTGTGTGTGTGTGTGTGTGTGTGTGTGAAGGAAAAAAAAAGAAAATGAAAAGAAGAAGACGAGACAGGGTCGAGTTTCGTCGATACGACGAGTTCGACGCCTACTAACCCACATTAGATCTACCATCACACACTTAATCGCACGAATCACGAGCTAAATAGAATATATCATTGCTGCTTTTCTAACTGGCAATGTCCGTGCTACTACGCCATTTTGAAAATTCTCGTTACTAAACGAAAATATGTTATAGTGTTTTTGAACGGAAGAATCTCAAGGACACACGGAAATCGAATACTCCCTACCTTCCACCCTCCTTCTCTCTCTCTCTCTCTCTCTCTTCGATCAAAATTTTGTTTGTACCAAAACACATTTTCATGAATCATCGACGATTATAAATAAATAAAACGAAGGAGACGCGTAATCTAATAATTAAAAGGCAAAAATCAATGGAAATTAGATTCGTTGAATATAACTTGTTGATCGTATTCATGGGAAAGGCTAATCGATTTTTCAAGAAACGTAGAAGATCGACATGTTTTTCTGCTTTTCATCCTTTACTCTTATGTTACTGTATATGTGTATATACGTAAACGAAACGAAATAGTTTATCTGTCTGTCTATCTATCTATCTATCTATCTATCTATCTATCTATCAGTCACTCAGTCAGTCAGTCAGTCAGTCAGTCAGTCAGTCAGTCAGTCAGTCAGTCAGTTAGTCATTTTGTTTGTTCACTCGTCTGTCTACCATTTTAAAGATCTGCTCATTTACTTTTGCGACGCCGCTGACCAGCTAACCTTCTCGTTCGCGGTCATAGTTTAAACGTTCTAATAAAACAGCAGTCCTATTATTAGTCGCGACACTGACTTGCCGCAGCCTGCTATCGTTGCT
>NC_140816.1:7462500-7465000 GCF_050613455.1 Vespa mandarinia | reverse complement strand
TTGGATAACCAATAATGTACCGCAATCGATTATACTCGAAATTATAAATATTATATAAAACGTTGATCTTTCGTTTTTTTCGTTTCTGCTTTTCTTTTCTTTCTTTTTTTTTTTTTTTTTTTCTTCAAAGAGAAAAGATTCGTCCTGAGAGAGAAAGAGAATATATATACATACATATAAATAAATAAATAAATAAATATATATATATATATATATATATATATATAATGAAAGAAATAAAAGGAATAAAAATAAAAGATAAAATGAATAGGTATCACTGAAAACAAAGTCGAAAGACTTATTATTTATATATAACAATGCGGCCTCGCCGATCTTGAAACTTTCTAAAGGTAAATCTCAAGATTACTATCGTTGGCTGTGTTAAGTTTCGCGGATAATCTCTCGGTCGGTCGGTCGATCGGTCACAAAAGATATACATACACACATACATAATTATCTATATAATTATATATACATATATATATATATACTTTGCCTAGGGGAACGACGCGATACAAACACGCATTCTTTTTTTCTTTTTTAAGATTCCTTTCTTCGAGGACACACAACGATTACATCCGCGCGCGTAGACACACCACACAACAAACAATCACATATACAATGATTATATATACAAAGGAACATGAAGAGAGTTGCAATGTTGGCAAATCTATGAGAAACAATGATACATATAACCGAGCTAGATATTTCCCCTCGTCCCTCCTTCACCTCCTACTCCTTCTACTCCTCCACTGCCAACCATCCCTTCTACTTCATCATTTTCTTTCTTTATTTCGACTGGTTTTCATACAAATCCAAAAAGAATCGTTCCACTGTATATTATTATTCTCAGTACCTCCGTCTCTTTTTTTTTTTTTTCTTTTTTCTTACTTGAATACACAAATCTCAAGCTCGATCTTGAGAAATCATCAAAATTTAAAAGAAATACTCCTCCGACGGATCTTCTAACTCCGCGCTATTTCCACTTTCTATTCTTACTCTAACTCTTACTATTTAATTTTATTTCAAAGCTTTTGTCATCGTACCATCGATATATCACCATCACCTACCACCAACGCCATCAACACCACCTACGCACTCTCTTCGCACGTTGAAATTTATCACTCGGACAATAGAAAGGAAAAAGAGAGAAAAAAAATAAAAAGTAAATAAATAAATAAATAAATAAATAAATAAATACGTATTTCCGTAACGAGAGGCGATAAAGTTGAAATTTATTATCCTACACAGATATTTCCTGTGGTTCGACACTAGTTTTTTTATTTATTTATTTATTTATTTTTTTTTCTTTATGTATATTTATACGCAGTACCATCTACTCTATACTATTCTACTCTATACTATTCTATTTTTAACAGGTATCTCTTATAAGTCCACAGTCAAGTTCAAAGATTCAATATATATGTGTGTGTGTGTGTGTGTGTGTGTGTGTGTGTTACATATACGTATATATGTATTGTAAATAGCTGTCGATTGATTTAGATCGAATTATTAGTTTTAGGAATGACGATTATTTCATAACGTTAATCTATGAAAATCTATGAGGATCCAACAATCATTCCGTTAATACGTCAGCTTATCAATGAATATTATAGCTTATCAATGAACATTGTGTTAGGAATTAACGCAATGAATCCGGGATGGCGGGGACGGACGGGTAAAAGGGGAAAATAATATCCCAATTTTGAGATAAGTCTCAAGTAAATCTCTACTACTTGTCATTCTACTATCACGGTACTATCGCGATAAGAAAAAAAAGAAAAAAAAAAAAAAAAAAAGAAGAAAAGAAAAAAAATCCTAACTCAAGCTAAGCATAGGTAACATTAGATCCCATTTAGAGTTGTCCGAGTTGTGAAGTTGCGTCATTGGCAAAACAAGTAAATCAATAAGATCAATTATATAGGACAACTAATTTTATATTATCCGAGTTACTTACTCGGGAGGAGGGAGGGAGGGAATGGGGCGAGAGGTGAATTTATTCGCTAATAAGTCCGAGTACTTATTAGTAAATGAAAATGTTTGGCCATCGATGACGGGTCATACATTGATCAATGAATCCGTGAATTAGGTATAAAAAAAAAAAAAAAAAAAAAAATAAAAAAAAAGAAAAAAAAAAGAAAAAAAAAATAAGAAAAAAAAATCAGTATCGAGATAACAGATCTAAAAAAGTGTTAGTCCTTGTCAACGAGACGTCAAGGTATGTATATATATATATATATATATATATATATATATATATATATATATATAATGATAAGAAGAAAAATCTTAACTGAGCGTAGGTAATATTAGATCGTAGGAAGTCCAATGTAAGAGAGTAGCTACGTCAGCAAACAAGCGACCCAGCAATCCAGCAAGCAAGTAAGCAGTGCGTGCTCGCACGTTTAATCGTCGAACCGGTGAGAGTGGCTAGTTTCAAAGAAAGAGAGAGAGAGATATATATATATAGAGATAGAGAGAAAGAGAGAGAGAGAGAGAG
>NC_140816.1:7450000-7457500 GCF_050613455.1 Vespa mandarinia | reverse complement strand
AATACACAAATATATATATATATATATACATATGATTACGTTAAATTGTTAGAGTACTGTACTGTATGTGAATACGAGAAAAAATAAAAAAGAGGGGGAGAAAGAGAGAAAGAGAGAGAGAGAGAGAGAGAGAGAGAAATAATAGAAAATAGAAAGAGTGAAAAACACTAACGCATACACACAAATAGAAAATCGTCGAGGAGAGTCAATATATAAGATGCAGCAACAACAGCAGCAGCACCAGCATTAACTCTCGAGTCACTCTTGATCAAAGATTCTTATCTCCATCTCTGTTCCTTCTCATCTAATCTCTTGTCTATCTATTTAACTATACATATATATTTATGTATGTATGTATGTATGTATGTATGTATGTATGTATGTATGTATGTATGTATGTATGTATGTATGTATGTATGTATGTATGTATGTATCTTAATCTTTTTTTAATAGCCACGTGCACGAGAATTATCTAATAACAACGAGAACACCGGTCAAGGATCCTCTTCAAACTTTGAATACTTTTATGGATCGAGTGTTTCTTCTAAGATCGTGTGAATCATGTAATATTAAAGATATACAGAAAGAAAAAAATAGAGAGAGAGAGAGAGAGAGAAAGAGAGAGAGAGAGAGAGAGAGAGAAAGAGAAAGAGAAAAAAAAGATATTTCTTTAGTCTGTATTTATCATCCTACTATATATATATATATATATATATATATATATATATATATATATATATATTTGTGTGTGTGCGTGTGTACGTAAAAGTTAGAGAAAAAAAAAGAAAAAATTACGAAAAAGTAATAGTTAATTCAAAGTTAACAGGAGTTGATTGAACTATCTTTACGATGATCCTTATTCAAGATTTTCAATTTTTTTTCTTACATACACCATGGCATCACAACACAACTCACATATTCATACATTCTATAAGCCGAGAAATAGGAAAAAGAAAGAAGATAATTATACACTTATATTAAACTAATCTATATTAAATTATATATCAGAAATAAATTTCTACTCTTTTTATACTTCTTTTCGTTTTAATATAGAAATTATCGAATGATCATTTGCAATCATTAATCATATTATATTTTTCTATATATACACGATATTTTTCGTTAGAAAATAACGTTCGTTCGTTCGATTGATATTCCTAGAAAAATATACATACACACACACACACACACACACACACACACACATATACTACACATGCACGCAAAGAGAGACATAGGAATAGGTCATAGTTCGTTAAGTAGTCGACAAGGTTCTCACGTATTTCGTTCTGTTTACAAATGATTAACGACACTCTTCGAAGTAAGACGTGTTCATAAACGAAAGAAACGAAGAGACAAATAATTAACGTTAATTTTAATAATACGTTATATTCCTCTCACTCTCCCTCCCCCCTCACTCTCTCTCCCTCTTTCTCTCTTTCTCTCTCTTTTTGTTCTATACGTATCTTTCGTCCGGACGACCAAGAAAAATAAAATTTGGAAGATTTTGTAAACGATATGTGTATATATATATATATATATATATATATATATATATACATATATATATATTTATTATATATAATAAAAATTAAATTTATTTGTTATAAATAAATATGTTATAAAAAAAAAAAGAAACAAAAATTTGTATCAAAAACCTTCTTACAAATTTTCTACGATATTATCTACAAGCGTATTGATTTGTCCAATAAATTATCATACCAAAATATTTGTATATATATATATATATATATATATATATATATATATATATATACATATATATCTATTTAAGAAAAATAGTAACAAATTAATCGAACGTGAGTGTCAGAGAGAGTAAGGACAAAGACAGAGAAAGAGAAAGAGAGAGAGAGAAATATATATATATATATATATATATATATATATATATATATATACATAGATAAACAATCGAAAATGAAATTCCACTGATCGTCGACAAAATGGATTCTAAGGCACTCCAGATAAAAGTAGATAAAAAGTACAATAGAAAAAAGAATAAAGGAGAAAAATTCGGTCCATTAGAGACCATATCGAAATGTACAAAAGTAATTAACTTGTTATTACGATGCTTCCGAATGAGAAACGAGGAACCTTTTATTTACTTGAGGAACAATATACTTTTCAGAGAGAAACGATATATATATATATATATATATAAATAATAATCTTTTTTTTTTTCCTTTGATTCACAAGAAAAGTAAAGAGACCCTTCTTCTTTTCTCCTTCATCTTCATCATTCTCATTCTCCACCTCCACTTCCATCTCAACCTCCTCCTTCTCTTCTTCTTCTTCTTCTCTTTCCTACTCGTTTCGAGGTAGGTAGTAGTACTTCGTCCAGGAACACAGCGCGAGAGTTACATGCTCGACACATCACGTCCTTTGTTTCCAGTCACGTACAGGCCGTAATATAATTAGCGGCCGAGAATTGCGCCTATAGTTTCTACCTCCCCATTCTTTCTTTCTTTATCTCTCTCTCTCTCTCTCTCTCTCTCTTTTTCTCTTTCTTTCTCTCTTTTATATTTTTGTTTTTATTTTTATTTTCTTTTATTTCTATTCTTTTTCTATTTTTTATCTTTTTATTCTTTATTTTTTTTATTATTTTTAATTTTTTTTTTTTTTTTTTTTTTTTTTTTTTTTTTTTTTTTTTTTTAAACTATATACCGTATATTCCTTTTCTTCTTCTTCTACCTCTCGTTAAAAAAGCACACGCGTCGTATATACTATCGAACGTAATAAGCAACGAGATCAATCATTTTCTATACATGTGTATATATATATATATAAATATGTGTGTATGTGTGTTTGTGTGTATTAACCTGTTAACCAAAACAAAAAAAAAAAAAGAAGAAATTTTCGATCGATGAATGAGATTGTATTGAAATTGATTTCGATTGAAAAAAAAAAAAAAAAAGAAAAAAAAGATAAAAGAAAAGAAAATAATAATAATAATAATAATAATAATAATCTGGTATGAATGAAACCCGAGGAAAATTGGAGGTAAATCAATTAATCGTAAAATGTAGAATTGAGACGTATATCGAATACTTTTTATTTATTTATTATTTTTCTTTTTCTTCCTTTTTTTAATCGGAGCAAATAGGAAACGGTCGATCTATTCCTTCATCAAAAAAAGAAAAATGAAATATTCTTCTCGACGAAGTTATAACTCATTCTCATTCTCTCTCTCCCTCTCTCTCATTCTTATTTATCGGTTAACAGGAGGTTAATATCTCTTGTCGTTGCCATCTTGATTTATTGATTTATGAATACGAATGCATCTCGATGAAAGATATTTCCATATACGATTTACCACGTTTGTTCACTTTTCTTCTATATAATCGCGTCGTTAAAAATCGATACATTACTTTTGTTCTCGAACAGGAAAATTATTAAAACGCGTAACGAGCGAAGGTCGGGTAACCAATTGGTCAATCGATCGGCCATCTTGTTTATTGCCAAAAGCTATCGAAAATACGAACACGTGATCGCGTTACTATAATATATCCTATCAACGCCAATCTAGTAACCTTTCTCATTATTCATCTCGCGTCATTCTTTTTCTCTTTCTTATTTCCTCTCTCTTATCGAAATAAAATCAAAAGAATGTTTAGCCTCAGGATAACCATAGAGCTTCTGGCTACCTAGAACAAAGTCTCAAACACGTTCCTCTCGACACTAATAATATGTATTCACTATTATTTCTTTTACTATATATATATATATATCTTTCGAGTAAGAGTGTAAAAATGATCGTAATACATATAAACACATAATATGACGATTGTAATCTCGGGACCTCGACAGTTCGAAGTAATTCTCCAAGTGGTAACCACACGAGAAATAAAGGTCACTACGTGAACCACGTACGCGAACGCATAAATTACGTACACAGCGTAAATGCACACAACGGACATACAAATATATGGACATGTACGCGTACACACATATACATAAACATATACTGATACAGTATAAGAGATACCCTCGGGTAAAGTGTGTTACGCGGTCTTATGGCGCAACCAAAAAGAAATTATCAGCTATGAAACACATAGAAATATACGTATTCATATATATATATATATATATATATATATATATATATATATACATACGTAAAGAAAGACATATTTACGTTGAAATAATCAAATATACCAATACTTTCGAAAGTTTATTCCCTTTCTTTCTTTTTTTTTTTTCCCCTTTCTTTCAATTTACCCTTAAAACTGATTTTAACAGGAATGTTCACATATTCAATTTTTATAATTTAATAAGCGAATAATAAATTATTAAATAACTAAGAAGGAAAAAAGATTTGATTTCGTAACGTTAGAACAAAGAACCATGACGATACTTTTTTTCCCTTTCTAACTCGATCTTTTTTTTTTTTTTTTTAGACGGAAGTCACATCGTTAGAGTTACCCTACACTGTGTGTATGTATATATTTATACATACATACATATATATATATGTATACATGACTAATATAATACCAATACGATCCGACATGAATCAAAGTTAAGTGGAAGAAATAAGAGAGGAAGAAAAGTCATCTGCCTGTTTTGCATCAACCTAACGTTACGTGTTTCTGCCTATCTATCGATCATCTATCGATGAAGAGGAACGATCGTTGCAAAATATCTATTTATAATCGAAACACGTAGTTATCACGTAACGCAAAAATATTATACCGTTTGATGATTAAAACATTCTTCGATTTGTTATTATCGGCAAAAGGGATAATATTTCTAATTAAATTTCGAGCTCTGATCTAAGGACAGATATTATTATAGATACAGGATATAATTATGTAGAAAAATGATCCTGCGCGTTCCGACAAATTGAAAATTAATCGAGCCGATCATTTTGAAAATGATCCGAGATATTAAATTTCATTCAAGGACATTCAAGGACATGACTCTTTTGATATTTTTTTTCTTTTTTTTTTTTTTTTTTATATCGCATTCGTAAAAGGATCATTTGTTTTTCCGACGAATTATTAATTAATGAAAAAATAATTTCTTAAATAATACTTCAATGTTATCGGTATAATAAATATTATTATTATAATTATTATTAGTCAAAAGTCAAATCTGAAAAGATTTTCAAACAAAATAAATATATGATTTAGATCCATCTTCATGATCACCGTCGTCGTCTCGGACTGTAATTATCCGTCTTACTTGAAAAATTAAAGATAAGGAAGAAATTTTTCTTTAATTTTTTTTTTATTTAATTTTTCCTTTTATTTTCTTTTTTATTTATTTTTTTTTTATTTTTTTTTTTTTCTTTTTTTTTCGATAGATTGTTGATTCGTTGATTTTGAAAGGACAAAGTTACACTTACTCTTCTTGGATCCTTGAGAAGATTAATTGATTTTAATAGTGATTTTATGTCGTCAGCCGAAAGAAAAAAAAAAAAAGGAAGAAAAAAAAAACGAAGAGAAAGAAAGAAAGGAAGAAAGAAAGAAAGAAAGAAAGAAAGAAAGAAAGAAAGAAAGAAAGAAAGAACAATCATCGGGGATGTTTGTTTGAAAAAAAGATTTTAGAGAAGAGTCGCGATTGGGATTGTCCTTCACTTTTAGAGATTTCCAAATCTGAATGACAAGAAAGAAGATAAAAAAGAAAAAGAAAGAGAAAGAGAGAGAGAGGGAGACGAGGAGGAGAGAAAGAGAGAGAGAGAGAGAGAGAGAAAGATAAAAAAAATACGATGGAAATTAAAGGGAGGAGAGAAAAATGGAAAATCGAGAACAAAAAGCTTGGTGACGTCACGTTTGCATCTCATCTCGACTTGATTCAAAGTAGAAAAAAGAGAGACAGAGAGAGAGAGAGAGAGAGAGAGAGAGAGAGAGAGAGAGAGAGAAAGGGAAGGAGGGAAGGAGGGAGGGAGAGAGAACGATAAAAAGGAGAGGAAAAGAACGACGCACTCTAACCGAGGCATCGTATGTTCTGGAAATCGCTATTAATATTCATAATACACTCTCATTTACTTTGATTTTACTTTCTTATCCTCCGACATCTTGTGGCTGAAGTTAATGGAGAGTAGCAATTAAAAATGAGACGGTTGAAGTATCCCCACTGAGATTCTTTAAAGTATGAATAACATAGAGAAAGACAAAAAAAGAGAGAGAAAGAAAGAGAGAGAGAGAGAGAGAGAGAGAGAGAGAGAGAGAGAGAGAGAGAGAGAGAGAGAGAGAGAGAGAGAGAGAGAGAGAGAGAGAGAGAGAGAGAGAGAGAGAGAATATAATGAAAGAGAACAAAAATGGTGGAATATAGGTGGAAATGGTTCCATGATTGATATTCTTTCCCTTTCTTTTATCAATTAAAAGGAAATAAATGTCATTAGAAAAGAGAGAGAAAAAAAAAAAGAAAAGAAGAAGAAAATAATAATAAGTACTTAACTACATCGTTGTTATTCTTGTTATTGTTATTGTTGTTGTTGTTGTTGTTGTTGTTGAAACTTAGAATTTTTTTTTTTTTTTTTTTTTTTTAATGTCACAAGCATATAAAAGCACATACACATAACTACTAATCGATCAACTTTCATACGCTCTAATCACTATCGTATAGAATACGACCGATTATTACTACTATATTATGACTATTTCTAGGTCTATCCCTTTTCTATCATCCCTTCTATTTTTTTTTTCTATTTCTTTTTCTCTCTTTTTTTTTTTTTTTTTTTTTTTTTATTATTATTACACAACCATTAAAGAGAACACGAGCGCGATCGATAGACATGGAAATTTCTACGAGAGAAAGGCGTCGGTTATACTTTTGATGATATCTATATATTATATATTAATGTTATACTCGTTCGAACAAATTCGAGACATATAATTGGCAATAATAACAATTGCGTATGTATTTATTAAAAAGTAAAAGGTAAAAAAAATTTTACTTTATATCTACGATGATAAAAATACACTTGATTGCATTACTAGTAATTTAAAGATATATATATATATATATATATATATATATATATATATATATGCATTATCATATCAAGAATTTGATATCGATTGTACATGGACGATATATATATATATATTAATAAACGCAAAAACAAATACGTAATCGTGTAATACGTATTGCGAGCTATAAGAATTTCTTTTCTCGATGACTTTGAAAGAATAAAGGAAAAAGAAAAAAAATATCATATGAATTAGAAATATCAGGCTAATTGAAAAATATTTCCTGTGAGAATTTAATATCAATTGTCGACAAACAACAACATATTTTAATTACGCAAAAACAAAAGCTAATCGTTTATTTAAAATGAGTATTTATCTACTTACTTATTTACTTACTAACTTAATTAATTATTTATGCATGTACTCTAAGTAATGTAAATTTTTTTTTTCTCGTCAATTTAGAGAATGAAAATATTGAGTGAATTTAATTGTAAGTAGGTCGTTTAGAAATATTTCCAGAAGAATTTGATATCGATCGGTGTTAATTTTAATTAGATAATAG
>NC_140816.1:7437500-7445000 GCF_050613455.1 Vespa mandarinia | reverse complement strand
TAAAATTTGTTTGTTTATTTGTCGGATTAATCGAACGACAACGATTGGACGAGAACGGATTTTCTTTCGTAATTTTCTTTTTTCTTTTTTTTTTTTCTTTTTTTTCGATTTTCGATCTTTGATCGTTTCAACTGAAAGTCTTATGACATACGTATGTATATGTGTTAGTTCAGTATATGTGCATGTATCCATATGTGTGTGTGTGTGAGTGTGTGTGTGTGTGTGTATGCTTGTGTGCGTAGAGTAAGACATTTTTTCGCGAATGACAATGAGTCAGTGATTCTCTTCATTCTATAATAAAACTATTGGAAATCACTGCAAAAAAAAAAAAAACGAAGAGAAAAAGAAAAAATCACAAATAAGAAGTAAAACATGAGTACACAACACAAGAAAAATTTAATCCCTCCAGAAAAAAAAAGAAAAAATGAATAAATAAATAAATAAGAAAGAAATTGAAAAAGTGCAATAAAATCTTTTAAAGGATATCGACGTCATCAATTAATTTTTCTTTCTTCCTTCTTTTTTTTTTCTTTCTTATTATACGCAATAAGATGGAAATTGATTATAATTAGTGACTTCTAATTAAATACATTAGCTGCTCGCATATCCTCGAGGTAAATGCTTTTTCTCGATTGAAAAAATTAAAACGAGAGGCCGAAAGAACTCGAAGATTTATTTATGTACTCTTATCTGACGATATTCTTATTCTCGTTTCTTTAACTTTTTTTTTCCTTCGTTCTTTTTTTCTTTTTTATTCTTTCTTTTTTTTTTTTTTTTCCTTCGCAAAACCAACTGGTATCAAAGAATTTGTATTGGAATATACGTATCGCTCTTAGTTAAGCAAGAACCAGGACTGTATTTACATGTAAGAACGTGTTAGGGGCAAACTGGGGTTATCGCATTATTATGAAAAAAATTTCGAGTTTTATTTATTTGAAATAAACAACGACACGGAAAAAAAAAAAAAAAACAAAAAAGAAAAAAGAAATGTAAAAAAAGAAAAAGAAATAAATAAAAAGACAAACCAGTAATACATATGCTAAAATCATAATTACGAAAGAAAAACATCTTCATATTTCTCTTTCCTTCGAAACGTTTTTTTGTTTTCTCTCTTTACTTCGTTCGAATTTCGATCTATTTATTAAAGGAAAAAAAAAAAAAAAAAAAAAAAAAAAAAAAACCATTTTTTTTTCTAGATGCAAATATATGCAACGCATCGCACACAAATGCTAAAAATAATGCAACGTATGCGCGCACAAATATATTGTATTATTTTTATTTGATTAAAATGAATTATCGTGGCAATAGGGACGATTTTTATTTTTAACTAAACATATATAAATTGAATTGAACTGAAATAAACTATGTTCCTTTGCGAGATGTCTGAATGATGTTGTACGCCTGGGGCCTTTAAATGTATAAACGCAGCCCTGACAGAAACGTTTTATAAACGAGAAAGGGAGAGAAAGATATATATATATATATATATCTATATATATATATAGTTTTAATAGTTGGAAGATCGAAGATAACGTCGAGGTTTAATTCTCCCATTAAGAATCGTTTCGATTGGAGATCAAATTGGTAGGTCGCGTATATGTGTGCTTATACGTGTATGTATTTTCGCGTTTGTTACTATTAAACACGATTATATATATGCCACTACTACTACTACTACTATTACTACTACTGTTGCCGCCACTACTATTCCAATCTACGACGATTACAATCAGAGAACTTTAATTCTTCGCGAAGATTGTTACGTTTTAAGATCTACATATTTCTATCTCGTTCGATCGATTTTTTTCTGATTATTATCATTGGCACGAAAAAAAAGAAGTTAAAAAAAAAAAAAGAAGAAAACAAGAAAGCAACAATACGTCCGTTTTTCAAGCATAATCAAATTTCTAATTGATACGCGCTACAGAACGAATGGCATTTTTTTTCTTTTTTTTTTTTTTAATACAAGACACGATCGAAAACTTTCCGACCAATGTGATCGATCGATCATTGATCGAAATCGATAACGCGAGAAATTTCGTTTGTTCGTCTTTCGATTCGTATACGCATGCACACACGAGTATATATATATATATATATATGTACGTATGTTTGTACATACTATGTATTTATATAATTATGTATTTATGTATGTATTAAAGTCGAACGAAATTTCACTTTCCATTAACGGAGAAACTTACAAACAATTTCATAAACCGATTTTGTCCCTCGGCTTCTACCACTACTGTACTTCCTGTCGTCGTCTTCGTCGTCAACAACAACGAGATTCTACTCTTCGATTCCTGACACAATTGTCACATCACGATATAATACACACACACACCCACATACTCTCTCTCTCTCTCTCTCTCTCTCTCTCTCTCTCTCTCTCTCTCTCTTACTCCTTCGGTTACCCATAGAAACGATGCTCTCGAACTCTGACGTCAGTGGCCGATATCCGACCAACTTTCCGAACACTTTATTATTTCCATTAATAGATACGGAGCTTTCTAAATTAAAGAAAGATATAATTCTCTTACCTCGTCGTCTTCCCCCACCCAGTCGTTCTCCAAAAAATAAAAAAAGTAAAAAAAAAAAATAAAAACAACCCCAAAGAGATTAGAAAAAAAAAGAAAGGAGAGAAAACAAAAAGAAGAAGAAAAACAAGTAAAAAATCATCTTCGGAGAAGTTAGTAATACTAGTAGGTGGTAGTAATAGTAGTAGTAGGTACAATACCTTCCGGGGTAGGTTGAAACGGCGAGGCGGGATGATCGTTGATAACTATGAGTATACTACCAGTACTGGTAGTGGTGGATGCTGCAACAACCGTGCTAGTCCTACTGTACTGATCAATGGTAGTAGTAGCGGTAGCAGTATTCGTCGTTTGTTGCTGTTGTTGTTGTTGTTGTTGTGCCTGTTGTAATCCACGATGTAAATCGAGATCCCAAAGTTGAAGATCCTCATGATTGGTAGTTCTAACAGGACCGGCTGAGACAACGACGTTGTTGGTACTTTCCGGTGTACCAGGACGAAAATTCGTTGGAGGGGGTGATAATACGCCACTGCTGGATACCTCGGGGCAGGATTCTTGAAGATGATGATGATGATGATGATGGTGGTGATGGTGATGATGATGTGGATGATGATGACCACTGGTACCGGTAGACGACGACGACGACGACGATGACGACGACGTCGACGAGTGTTGTCTACCATTACCACCACCCCATCTTCTTCTAACACCGGCAACCGGAACCCTTGGAACGGTTTGTAACATTTCCGATACTATTCCAGTTTCCTGTTCCTCTTTGATCTTATCCAAAAGTAGGACCTCGTCCTGTAGCCTTCCCTCCAGTGACTCCTCCTCTCCTACGTCGCTAACAGCTACGCCGAGAAGGCTACCGCTGCTACCACCACCACCACCACCACCACCACCCCCCCCACCACCGCCGCCACCTCCAATCCCAACCCCAACACCCTCCTCCTCCTCCTCCAACCCCTTACGTGTCCTCGGCTCCACCGTATCAATTTTTGTTGAACTTCAAAGCCTGAGAAAAGTTCCGGCCGTCCCCTGACACAATAGGACGGCCTTGAAAATCGTAACTATTCTTTCGTCACCGCCCGATGATGAGGAGCCTCCTCCCTTCCTCCTCTTTCTCTTCTTCTTCCTCTTCCTCCTTCTTCTTTGCCTTATTTCCTTTCTTTTACCACCTTCACTCACTGGCCCCCCCTCTTCCACCACAATCACCTTTCCCTCTTCCTCCTCCTCCTCTTCTTCTTCTTCTTCTTCTCCTCCCTCTTCTTCCTCCTCCACCTCTTCTATCTTCCCCCTTTCTATATTATTATCGTATATTATATATATCTCTCTCGCTTTCTTCCTCGATAAAGTAGCAATTCGTTGTCAGGAATCGCGATCGACTATCCGACTTGAAATTCTTCTCATTTTCCTTCCTTTTTTTTGTTTTTTACTTTTTGTTCGTTTGTTTCCTGTTTTCTCCTTTTTTTTTTTTTTATTTTTATTTATCCAAAAATTTTCCCCTTTCCGATTATTTCTTCTTATTCTCTCTTTTTCTCGTGTATATACATATAAATATATACCGATATATACACATAGAAATCTGAGGATTTATATATATATATATATATTTATATCTCAATAATATCGATTAAAAGGATATTATTTACGATGAAAGGAGGGAGAGGAAGAAAGAAGAAAAAAAAAAAAAAAAAAAAAGAAAAAAGAAAAGAAGATATAACGAATAAGAATAGATAGACAGATTTTCACGTGAGATTCACGTTGGTTTGAATCCTCGTTTTCCTCTTAGATTCACTTAGTTAGTTCGTTCGTTCCCTCGCTCACTCTCTCTTTCTCTCTTTTTCTATCTATCTATCTATCTATCTATTTATCTATCTATCTATCTATCTATGTATGTATGTTCTCCGCGGTCGTGGCTAATGGCGCTCGCCGTCGAGTCGCGGTGTGTCGGTCATCGAGGAAACGGGGTCACGATCGCGCAAAAGGGAACGCGCGCCGCCCGTGAGAGAGCGAACGAAACGGTGTCTGTGTGGTGTGTGTATATATCTGTGTGGGAGAGAGTGTGTGCTTGTGTATGTGTGTGAGAGAGAGAGAGATAGATAGAGACGACTATTGCTAGTCGTCGTGAGTCGGCGGCTGTTGGCTGGCTGGCTGGCTGGCTGGCTGCTGGCTGGCTGGTTGGCTGGCTGGGCTTTGCTGAATCGAGTTCAAGCAATACAAAATATTCCACGAATACGTACACAATAGGTCAAATAAATTTTCTTCTTGTTTCTTCGTTACTTTTTATCACGTAAATGAGAGAAAAATAAAATTAAAAATAAAAAGAAAAATTAAAAAAAGATCTATCCTCTAGATCTTAATTTTCTTCGTTTATCTTAGTCTCTTCTTTTCGACTTCGTCTTATTTTCTCTTTCTTTCTTCTCTCTTGTTTTTCTGTTTTTCTTTCTTTCTCTTTCTCTCTCTCTCTCTCTCTTTTTTTTTTTAATTCAGCGACGAAATACTTTTCTTCCTTGCTCCTTAATTTATTTATTATTATACTTTATTATCTTTTCCCTTTAATAATTTTTTTCTGACGATGTTGTTTCTTGCCTTTAAAAATCCTTCTTCCTTCTATGTACGTACACGTCTATCTGTCTCTCTCTCTCTCTTTATATATATATATATAATATATGTGTGCGTGTGTGCTAGTGTGTGCGCGTGTACTTCCTTGGTGGCCTTCGAGAGTAACGCTCGATTCCCGTATCGAGGTCAGGTCCAGCCTCTCCCTCTTGTACAACATATACGTACACACATATATTCGCACAGAGAGCTCCCTCACATACACACACACACATATATATATATATATATACTTAGGACAGATAGATAGATAGATAGATAGATAGAGATAAAGAGAGGGAGAGAGAGAGAGAGACAGAGTAAACACAGAGAGAGACACAGATGAACTCTCTCTCTCTCTTTCTCACATACACATGGTATAACACACACTTCAACGAACCAAAGTACTCCTTCTATTGGTTCGCTCTACTTTCGCGATATATATATATATATCTCTTTCTCTCTCTTTCTCTTTCTTCCGGCCGAAAAAAGAACAAATCCTTAGTGGTAGTCTTGTTTCCTCTTCTTCTTCCAACAACGAGATATAATATATATATATTTCTCTATACTTCTTCCTTCTTCTTCTTCCGCAAGGAAACTACCACAGCCAACACTACCAACCACTACTACTACCACCACTCCACCACTACCACCACCACACCACCACGAACACGTCGTTGTCCACAAGAAGCACGGTAATATCCAATGTAATAGAAAACAAACGACGAATGCGTTCAATCAATCGGAATTAATATTCGTCTCTTTGATTAATGCGATTTAAAGGCAACGTGAGGACACGTGCGAACGAGATATACTCTCTTGTGTTTATTTCTTGCACGCAAAACGATAAATATATCTATAGAACATATTTATATTTATATTTATATATATATATATCTCTCTTTATGTGTGTGTGTGTGTGATTCTGCACGCGTAAATCTTATTTATAATTGTAGGACATTGAGAGAGAGAAAGAGAGAGAGAGAGAGAGAGACGAGAGAGACACACACACACACATACGCGCACACCAATCAACACACGAAGTCACGAGCTTGATCTTAATTTTCTCTTTCTTTTTTTTTTTTTTCTTTCTTTCTATCAGATTCCCTCTATCTCGTATTATTATTTATGCGCACAGAGAGATTTCTATGTAATCTCTTTTTCCATGAAAAGAGAAGAAAATTAAGGATGAAAGGAGATAGAGAAAGAGAAAGAAAGAGAGAGAGAGAGAGAGAGAGAGAGAGAGAGAAAGGGAGGGAGATAAGGAAAGAAGAAAGTTCCTATGGGATTATCCTTCTAACGTCGAAAATTCATAGTAGAACTGTTATAAAGGTAGAAGAGTCGTCACAGACACGATCGCGCACAGACGGAGAGGTACGCGCGAACGCGCGCATATACAGAGAGAGAGAGAGAGAGAGAGAGAGAGAGAGAGAGAGAGAGAAAGAGAGAGAGATAGAAAAAAAAGAAAGAGAAATGGAAGATAAGGATGCGTACGTAAAAAAATATTCTTTCCTCGCGCGCCGGGTCGATGGGTGGGTGCATATACTGTCGAGAATAAAATAGATACAAGTAATTAACAACGTCTCTATCTTCTTGCGTATATCAAATTTCGTGTGTTTCGGCGAGATATATATATATATAATATAATATATATATTATAATAATAGAGAAACAGATCGAAATGAAAATGGCAGGTGAACGCGCGAAACACCGCACGACAAATACGAAGCGACACCGTAGACGGTCCGCCACTGACTAAAGCCGAGCGACCGAACAACGCTCGTCGCGAGCCACCGAGAGAGCCAGCCAGTCAGCGTAACCCCCACCACTTACCTTACTCTCCGCCAATCGCGCGAGCCGTCTTGTCGAAACTTTCACTGTCGACGCGCACCCTGCGCCGCAGGGTGCCACTCTTCTCTATCTCTTTTTCTCTCTCTCTTTCTCTCTCGCTCCTTCTCCCTCCCTCTCTCTCTCTCTCTTTCTCTCTTTCTGTGTACCTGCCTGCCTGCCTAGCTTACTTGTCTGCCTGCTTGCTTGCTTGCCTGCTTGCCTGCCTGCTTGCTTGCTTGCTTGCCTGCCTGCCTGCCTGCCTGCCTGCATGCATGCTTGCCTCTGCCAAGCGAAACCTCGCTACTTCTCTTTCTTTATTTCTTTCATTATTTTCCTACTTACTACTCTCTCTATCTTTCTCGATTTTACTTCCTACTGAATTTCAGTATCTTCGTTTCTTTCTTTATCCTACTCCTTGCTTTATATTCTCCTCTCCCTCTACCTCTTCCTCTCTCCCTCTCTCTCCCTCTCTCTCTTTCTCTCTCTCTCTCTCCCGCGCGTGTGTATACACGATGACAACGAACGCGGGACACGT
>NC_140816.1:7382500-7430000 GCF_050613455.1 Vespa mandarinia | reverse complement strand
ATATATATATATATATATAATTTCTTTTTTTTATTTGTCGAGAATAATAATTTATAGATATTTGTATCGAGGAATATGATTTTTGTACGTAAATTTAATTTCTTTCGTTTTCTTTTTTTTTTTTTGGCCCAAGAAAAATTCGCTTTCTTCCTTTATTTTTTGTTTTTCTTTTCGTTCTTTTCGTTTTCGTCGGTCTCTTTCCATTGCCAAGAACATAAATTCTGCTGTCCGTTTCATTCTCCGACAATTGGACAGTTAAATGCAAAAGGATGCAACAACAGTATTATCGTCCCTCAACATCCTGTCCTGTGTTTCCGTTTATCGATAGATTTACATATTTCTATTTTCATTTTTTTCTTCTTCTACTTCTCTTTCCGTTTTTTCTTCTTTTCTTTTTTGTTTTTTGCTCTCCTTCTGCTCTTTACGAACTGTTTTCCCCCTTTTTTCTTTTCGCAAGAATGCAATATATTATCGCGTAATTGTCGATGGTATTTTCTTTTCTTCCTTCTTTTTTTTTTTTTTTTTTTTTTTTTTTTTAAACAAGTCGTAGAGAGGACATTGTGAATAATAAAAAATTGTGAAAATACGTGAACGAACGGTTACCATGAAATACGACAAATATTTGAGATTCTTTTTTTTCAATGTTTACGACCGCAAAAAAGTATGAAAAAAATGGAAGGATAAAAAAAAAAAGAATTTATGAAAAAGGATAAAAGGGAACAAAAAAGGAAAGAAAAAAAAACAAAAAAAAAAACAAAAAAACAAACAAATGTGAATTTCGCAGATAAACGAATGTAACAAATTTGAATAGTACCTGGTGAGTACGATGAATGGTAATGGAAGAATATTACTCTTTTATGTTCTTTTTTTTTTCTATATATTTTTTTAAACATTATTTCTTTATCTTTCTTTTTTTTTTTTTTTTTTTTTTTAAATATTTTTTTAACTCCACTCTACTCTACATTTTTAATCCTCGAAACTATTGCGGTATTGAACTATTGCGGAAAAGAAAAAAAATAGAACAAAATAAAATATATATATATATATATATATATATATACATATAAAATAATAAAAATAATATAAATGTTCCATGAGAATATGTATATACGTATGTAGATAAATATATACAAGAGAGGCCGTTATTATATCACGGCCGAACGTATTGCACTCACTCGATCGTACTTATCTCACATTTCTGTCGCCCACAATCGTCCGCGAATCGTATTTTACAATGTCACACATGGCGTCAGAACGTCATTTCGCATTACTCAGTTGGTAATAACGCTCGTTTTTCCACGATTTTAGAATCGCTAATATATATATATATATATATATCTTTTTCTATCATACACATATAAACACATCCGTCCTTGTTTCACTAATTTACTTGCTAATACGTCCATCTGCATTCGTCATTTTTTGTATTTGTTTTAACATCTTTGATTATACGTATGTATATGTATTCAAGCATACACATATATTTATGTATATATATGTATATATATGAATAAATAAATATGTGTATACGTTTAACACATGTGCGAGGTTATCGGCTGCGTTCTCGAGCAAAACGATATTCCTGGAAAGAAACCGCGATGACTCATTTTTGGCAGTCTCGCCGGTTACTCCGAGGTTCATTCGCATCGATTCGTTTACATGCAACATATGCATATATATATATATATATATATACATATATATAATGGCATATACATAAATTTATATATATATATATATGTATATGCGTGGATGCATTTGAAAAGTGCATAGCTTAACAAAGAATATATATTTTCTTCGGATATTCGATCTGATGTAGGAATAGGTTTTGCATTTATATTGTTCATATATCTACATATATACATATGTATATATATATATATATATATATATATATATATATATAGGTAGATATATGCATATGTAGTTAGGGTATATAAATGTGCAAAGAGTGGACGTAACATACATCTTATGGAGCTCGGTCCAACGATCCGTTATTTACACAATTTATGCATTATAATCGAGTGATTTCGAGTACTTCGAGAGAGGATGTATCGTTACAAGGTCGAGTTAATGCACGAGGAAACATAACACGTGACCGAGGATCAAACAAGCTGTTAAGTTAGTTAGTTAGAGAGAGAGAGAAAGAGAGAGAGAGAGAGAGAGATGAAAGAGAGACTTGTCTGGTCCTAATGGAACGTTAACTAGAATTAATATCCTCATCACACTATGCGCTAAGCTTTGTTAGTTATTTTCTTAAAAGAAGAATATATTTAAATACGTATTGATTATTATCGATAATCATTGTGCCATAAGGACAAATGTTTTTACGTCTATTCAATTATCTTAAAGTACACGGAATGAATAATATAAAGTACGAATAGTAATAATAATAATAATAATAATAATAATAATAATAATAATAATAATAATAATAATAAGAATATTTAATAAAAGATAAAATTAAATTATTGCAATAGTAATAGAAAGGTGATGTTGATGTTGACGATGATGATGATAACGATGATCGTAGTAATGATGATGGTGATGGTGATGGTAGGAAGAGAAGGAATGAAAAAAATGAAGGGGGGGAAAGAAGAAAAGAAAAAAGAAAGAAAGATTACATGGAACGCGTGACTGACCCTACCATGAGAGTCGACCTTACCCGAAAATAGCACTTTCGGTTGTTCCCTTCGAGATTCAGAGAAGAGAGAGAGAGAGAGAGAGAGAGAGAGAGAGAGATACCAAACGAGTATATAACCACGACTACAAACAACTACTACCACTACTAACGAAGTCATCACTACTATCAAGCACATTAACGAAGGAAACGGGTCGAGTCAGGCTATATGAACTTAGTTGTAGGATGGGAACCAGTGAACTTGAACCCTGAACGCTGGTCAGTTTTATAGGTAAGTTGTTGGAGTTGAATCAGGTGTTCGAGGGATCCAACATTTCGACCTACATACAAACAAGATCTCTCTATCTTTCTCTCTCTCTCTCTCTATTCTCTTCTTGTCCCTTCTTTTTCCTTTTCTTCTTCTTCTTCTTCTTCTTTTTCTTTTTCTTACAAACGTGCATCAGGATTTCAGTTAAATCAGGCGCACGCGCCATACAGAAACGAGAACAGCTGCAACTTTCCTTCCTACCACTACCACGATTACTACTACTACTACTACTATTGCTACTACTACTACTACTACTATTACTATTACTACTACTACTACTATTACTATTACCACTACTATCGTTTTTTCTCGTCAATGATCTCCTTTTCCTATCGTCTGTCCTCGGCATATGGCCTTGTCCTGACAATGTTCATAGCGGGGCTTCAATGGCAACGAAAATCTAATAAGAAATTTTCAAAAGTTAAGACCTCACACTTCCCGTCCGAATTCTTTTCTATTTGTTTTTCTATGTTTTCTTTTCCTTTCTTTTTTTTCTTTTTTTTTATTTTTATTTTTATTTTATACTTCCTACGATATACACGTATCATCTTCATCAACATTTTCGTTCCCAATTGGATCAGTGTCAATAATATTAATATTCAGAAATAATTACGATCGACGTTATGAAATCATTACACCCGATAATATTACGATTCCTCGTTAAAATCATGTCAATCGCGTTATTTCAATCATGCGATTAAATAAATGAATAATTATTAAATGATGATATTGAATAATATCGATCGACGTTATGAACATTTGAGTATATCTTTTTCTTTTTTTTTTTTTCCTTTTTAGAATCTTCGATAAATCATGTCAGTTATTGTTTTATATCGCGACAATTTTTAATATGCATGCGTTATTACAGCATGGCAATTCGCATTGATATTAATAATTTGGAATCGACGTTATGAACTACTTTTAATATAAATTTCTGCTTTCCCCCCACCCCTCCTCTCCTTCTTCTTTTTACAATCATCTTCGATAAATCATGTCAACTATTGTTTCATACCGAAACAATTTAATATTTGTATTATTATATATATATATATATATATATATATATATATATGCAATTTTGTATTTGGTATTAATAATTCGATCGACATTATGGACACTTTCGTCTCATATATATTTAGATTTTCTTCGATAAATCATGCCAATCATTATTTCCTTTCGTCATTAGATACGTGCCAAAATACAAAATCTTATTAATAATTTGATCGACGTTATTAAGATAAACGTTTCTTAGTATATAATATTTAATTTTAATCAGAGTTAAATCAAAATACAAATTAAATTCAAATTGAACTTCTTGAATCAATGATTTTAGATGAAAACATTTAACAAGCTTTTTCCTCGATATCGATTTATTTTTTACGTCGTAAGTAATAAAAAGAAAAGAAAAAGAAAAAAAAAAAAAAAAAAAAAAAAAGAAAAAGAAAAAAATGATAATGAAAAGCAAACAAATTTATATAATCAAAGAGAAAAGAGATTTGACGATGAAAAAAAGGATCGATCGGATAAATCACGGACAATGGACGACGATGACTAATTCGAAAGAACTATTGGAACTAGGAATAGTAAAGTTTTTAATAGGAAATAAAAAAAAAAAAAAAAAAAGGAAAAGAAAAAGGACGAGAGACAAAAAAGTACGAAGAGATTTGCAGACAAGACGCACGTGTATTGTCGGCGATATGCCGTGTGACCTTGAACGGGTCTCGACTGGCTATTACTAGTATCAACAGTGGTATTAGTGGATATTAGAGTAGTGTAGCATAGTAATAGTGTAAAACATAATCACACTTCTTTTTATATACTTGCGTTTTATGTGGAAGAACTTTTCCCTTCCTCTTTCGAGAATTCGTCGTATGAAATACCATTACTATTATTAGCATTAAAATTAACATTGGTATTAGTAAAAAGAGAGGAGAAGGTCGAACCCACATATACATATAGATCGAACATATATATATATATATATAGATCGGCTATGTTAAATCATCGAAGAAAATAATTTTTAACAAGTTAGAAAAAGACAAGGAAGAATAGAATCGATTGTTCTAATGCTGTAATATCGTTTCCTAGTCTTATTAACAACATGACAAGAAATATCTTTCATAATCATTGATGATTCACGATCGAGGAATTATCAAGATCAATAAGTTCGTTAGTACCTACATACGCAAATAAATAATCGACTTATTAAAATAAATACGTATAAATATGTTTATTATTGAACATCTAATTAAAATTTATCACGCCCTTTCTTTACTTTTTTTTCTTTTACGACATTTTCAATAAATTTTTACTTAATTCAAAAGTTTAATCGTATTATATTGATTGGCATCAAGAAGATCCATTCGATATAATATAATAGGTTGGAAACTATGAAACGGGCATTGAATGAAAATAAAAACTAAACATAAACGCCCGTTTCATAGTTTCCAACATAATATAATGAATAAATAAAAGTATTCATAAAAATTAATTTGTAATCTAAAATATAATTTGAAATCGATGATTTATTAAAATATTTGTATCTTAATCTCTCTCTCTCTCTCTCTCTCTCTCTCTTCTCAACCCCTTGTCGTTCCGCCGTCATCTTATTTTTCATTTTTTTTTTCTTTTTAATAATAGATTTAACAAAAGACATCATCGAAATTTAAGGAGACGGACAAATGGAATGTACGTAAATATATACACACACATATATATATATATATATATATATATATATATATATATGAATGAAAAGGTGCCAGGTTATATTATTTTTTATTGTTTCTTTCTTATTTGTTAGCCTTAAACAACAAGTTTATCTTGCAAGATATCGCAATTTATTCGCGTGTCATTCGGTCTCGTAAACGAACGTGTACCGGTGTCTCTTTAAAAGCGTTGCCGAGCATTACAAGCGATATACCGAGGAAACCGGACATGATTACAGAGTCGAGTGAAGCTTCGTTGAACACCGCGAGGCCTCCGCCACGCATCAAGGCTCTTCTATTCTCTATCTCTCTTTAACTCTGTCTTTCTCTACTTTTTTCTTATTTCTCTATCCATCTATCTATCCGTCCGTCCGTCTATCTATCTATCTATCTATCTATCTATCTATCTATCTATCTATTTATTTATCTATCTGTCTCACTCTCTTCTCCCATCTTTGAAATTTGCCGACCTGTTGAGATCGAGAACAAGTGCAGTTAGGTAGATAGTTAGGTAGGTAGAATAGGTATGTGATAATTCAAAGATCATACGGTGTACAAGCATGAAATTAAAATGATTTGTATGATGAATGATTTTGTCGAGTCACAACTCTCGTCCCACCCCCCTTCTCACTCCTTCTCTCTCTCTCTCTCTCACTTTCGTAAACCTCATTCAACGCCTTGACTTTCATTTTGATTAATACAAAAAAAAAAAAAAAAAAAAAAAAAAAATCATTCCCCGTGCTTATCAAACTAGTTATAATAGATAATTTTTCGATGGATCTTTTTATAAATATTTTTTCTTTTCTTTTTGATATATCTATGTGTTTTTATATAGGTTTGTTCTTTTTTTTTTAATTTTAATTACCTTAAACTGTTAATAATATGTTGATTATAGTTCCTTGAAGGATTTGGTACTCACCTGAAACATAAAAAATTACATTTTTATTAGTATAACGATTTCAATTGACACATATATATATATATACATATATACACACACATATACACGTATGTATGTAGATGCGTGTTTATTTCTTACGAGGGTTGTTTTATTTGATGACATTGAAAGAGACTTCAATGACGTCAGACTTTCACACGACAATGACGAATTAAAGATATCTACGTAATTATATACGTACGCACCTTGACGAATTTATACGTCGTTTATACGTTGTAGAAATCGTTCGTTCCATTATTTTTATTCACAGATGTGGCAATTGAGAAAAGCGGATATTACGAAAATGTTGAGACGAATTGTGGGAGTATAATGAAATCTGAATTGGCGGAACCAGATGATGCGTCTACATATGTACGTTAATATATACCTTACTTCTTGCGTACGAACCGCATAATCGCTGTTAGGTATGACTAACTTTAACTCTCGTTGGATTTTAAGTGATAAACTTATGATAACGTCATGCGTAAGAAGAAACTTTTTCGTAAGAAAATTTTTATGTTCTCGCTAATCTCTCTCTTTCTTTTCCTTTTTTTCTTTCTTTTTTTTTTTTTTTTTTTTTATCGACTTTGACCCAAATCGTCATCCGGAATTTTTCGGTATTTTTCGTTCGTCATCAAAAAAAAAAAAAAAAAAAAAAGAAAAAAGAAGGAAAAAAAAGAAATCAAGAATTTTCTGGGTCAACGAATTCGCATGGGAAACGAAAAAAAAAAAGAAAAAAGAAAAAAAAGGAAAAAAAAATTATTTCACGGGAAATATTAAAATGCTATTTTATATTTATTTCATTCGCGCAGCTCTAATAATTATTCTTCATCCGGCCGAATAAATAATTAAGCATTTGTCAAATGAATGTACTTATGTATATATCCTATCAAACATTTATTTATTATCCAATAGAACGGATGTGGTTCATAAAATAGCGCTTAATTAATTAATGTATACTCAAGAGAAAGAAGAAAAAAAAGAAAAAGAAAAAAAAAAAGAAAAAAGAAAAGAAAAGAAAAAAGAAAGAAAGAAAAATTGTATTTCACCTCCTCATTATTATTATTATTATTATTATTATTATTATTATTATTATTATTATCATAATCATCTTTTTTTCATCGCCTTTAATACAATAACGATAAGCCTTAACAATTTTGATTATGGGCTTTTTAATCCTCAGAATGCGTTTCGTAATCATCGAATAAAATAACGTAACACATTGACGAGAGATTAAACAAGTGTAAGCCGATATCGGAAACCTATGCGAATGCAAATAGTACATATAATATATATATATATATATATATATATGAGTGTGTGTGTATGTGTGTGTGTGTGATTATGAGTACATTACATCAGATCATTGAATCGAAGATTTCTTTTTTTTTTCTTTTTGTTTTTTTTTTGTTTTGTTTTAATTTTCTATCGTTGATCAGATAAAAAAAAAAAAGAAGATAATAATAATAATAATGAAAATGCAAGACTATAGTGGACAGATAATAATGCTATTCGATCGGTCGGTTTAACGACACGGCACAGTCAATGTCAATTGAACGATGTGTATCAGCGAACCTTAAATGGACACTGGTATATTGCATAATACCTGAAGAATCACGGACTCTCTTGTATTCAATACACGTAACTGACGCTGTGAAACCACTTTTGTTCCTTCCTTTGGCCTTGAATACACACACACACACACACACACACATATATATATATACACACACAGAGACACACATATCAGATATACGTTGGTATACATATTCTATGAATTTTGTGTTTCAAAAGATTGCTATCTTCGCGCGCAAAAGTATGCTAACCTTTTTTGCAACACAATTTTCTACGTAACAAACGTTTTAACAGGTGTCTCTTCTTTATTCATTTAAAAATATTCCACAGTTTTTTTTTTTTTTTTTTTTATTTATGATCCGCGAATATATCATTTGAATTTTTATTAATAATATTATTTGAAAATACCGTACAATATGGAAACATTAGAATGATACCATTTCTCTCTCTCTCTCTCTCTCTTTGTTTTTTTTTTTGTTCATTTTTTTCTTTTTTTTTTCCTTCTCTTTACTAATTTTCCATTCATTCGTAAATATTCGTAATTATTTCTTTACGATCGACAGATATAATATAATTTTGATCGTTTATTAATTAAATTGCGATAATAATCTGAAGAAATGTACGTATGATACGAAATTATGTTTTATCTTTTTCCTTTTTTTATGTTTATTAATTTTTTTTTATTAACAAGAAACAAATATCTTCAATATTCGTTCGTCGGAAAATTTTCAAAATTCTAAACAAAATTATCGTCTAATCAAAATCTAATATAGAATTTAATTAATAAAATCAAATAATAATACGACAACCTGTATAATAATATCGTACACATTAGAGGAATTTCTATGGAATACGTGAGAAATTTTTGAAAAGGGAAACGTTCTAATTATCAATTTAATTATTTACATGGTCAATAACATATCATATAAAAGGAAAAAAAAGAAACAAAAAAAAAAAAAAATCGCACATATACGTGGTTGCCGTAAGTTTTTTAAATCTTTCATCGAGGATAAAATTGAAGAGGAGTGAAATGAAGTGAAGAAGAAGAAGAAGAAGAAGAAGAAAAAGAAGAAGAAAAAATTAAAAACGAAGAAAAAATGGAAGAAGAGGAAGAAAACGAGGAGGAGGAGGATTGAGGAGGTTGTGGAAAAAGGGGGAGGAGAGGATTAAAAGCCGAGCACTGAAAGTTGTGTTGGTTCGGCCACCTGTTGTTCAATCTCTCTCTCTCTCTCTCTCTCTCTTTCTCTCTCTCTTTCACTCTTTCCCCAGACGCAATTCAGCCTACTTTTACTACCCTCCATTCTAGCACAGGATTCACCTAATTGCCGGGAGACTTATAGAAGCTATTCCTAGCAGGAAGATGTTTCAGATACTTCGATATAAAAGGGTGTCTCAAAATACTATGATCTTTTTTCTTCTTTGTTCATTTTTAAAACCTACCATCACTCAAATTACAATCGAGTGTGACCTGTATATATATATATATATATATATATATATATATATATATATATATATATTTTTTTTTTCTTTGAACATTCTCTTTCATTCATAAATTCATTCATAAATTTATTCATTCATCTACTGACCACATCCTTCTGTTGAGATTTACTAATTTCTTTTTCCTTTTCTCCCCCTTTCTTTATCTCTTTCTTTTCTTTTCTTTTTTTTCTTTTTTTTTTTATTTCTTATATCAAGACACACAGTGGTTACAGGGTACCCATCAAGGTGTATATACGAAAAGGCAAAACAGTGAAACTCGGTCAAGATACAAATCCGTCAATTTTATTATATCTCATTAACAATAATCAAAAGAACGACATTCGATCTCTTATCTTTATATCTAATAATTTTGAGTCAAAAGAAAAAAAAAAGAAAAAGGGGGGGAAGAAAAAAAAAAGGAGAAGAAATTTTCCCATGGCAGAATTCCAAATTAAAGATAATAATTACAAATCTCCCATTTGAGTTAACGATCGAAGATATTTAATGGACGTTAACAAAATTCTATAAACGATGGAAATAATACGAAGGGAAGTAATAAAAAAATTTTCCTAACGGACGATAATATCTAATGATTTCTATTAAAAGAATAAAAAAATAAAAAAAAAATAATATTCGAAGATAAAAATAAATTCGACGAAAGGTGCTTATTTAGTTAGTTGTAACAACGAATACTCTGTTTCTTGAAGTCTCGAAAATAATGAAGGAAATTTTCTCTCTCTCCCTCTCTCTCTCTCTGCCCCCCTCTCTTCTCCCTTCCTCCCTCTCTCTCTCTTTCTCAAACAAACAAAGTCAGCTTTGAAAACGTTAAGTAAAGCAAAGAACGCCGGTCAATTCTCACGGTATTCCTTATTCTTCTACTTCTTCTATTGCTTCTACTTCTTCTTCTATTTCTTCTATTACTACTACTTCTTCTTCTACTTCTTCTATGTTGAAAATAAGAAAAGTACGTAGCGTTTAAAAGCAAGTGCCACGAGCAAACGATTTTTACGATAGAAACCATTTTTTCTTTTTTTCTTGTTTTCTTTTTTTCTTTTTTTTTTTTTCCCCTCGTGAGAATATCGACGGGGATCACACAACTGGGTTGGTAACCAAAAAAGGACACGTGCGAATAAAGAAAAATGTCAGATTTTTTCTTTCGTCATTAACATGACAAAATACTACCACTGCTAGAGGTGTTCCCTCTTCTTTTTCTTTATTCTCTCTCTCTCTCTCTTTCTCTCTTTCTCTCTTCTTAACAAGAGAGTCCAATGACGAAAACTGGACTCGCTAACGAATCGACGAATTTATAAAGGGAGAGTCCCTCGACAGGTTTTTTCTTTTCCCCCACCCCTTTCTTTACTTCTTTCTTTCTTTTTTTTTTTTTTTTTTTTTTTTTTATAATTGAAAGAGCGTTCCTTTTCTTTTCTGTGTCTGTCTCTCTGTCTCTGTCGTGTGAAGAACGAAAACAAACGGTACGAATCCGATATATATATATATATATATATATATATATATATATGTATGTATGTATGTATCTGTTTGAGAGAAGAGATTTTTTTTCCAAATTAATCCGCAGGATCACAATCGGTCTCGTTAACGAACTAACGATCTTGAAGGTCCAATTAAAAGAGAATTTTTTCTCAACCCTTTCTCTCTCTTTTTCTCTCTTTCTCTCTCTTTCTATTACTCTTACTCTTTCACTCGTTCTTTCTTTCTATTCTCCCTCCTTTCTCCTCTTGTTTTTCCCATCTTTTGTCCTTTTTTTTCTTTTTTTTTTTTGTTAATAGGATCTCTCGCACATAAGGAATTACATACTCGATTCGATCAAAAACAACGATGCGAAAAAAAAAATATATAGGTCAATTGAAAGTCAACTCGAATGATTAATACAGTAAAAGAAGTATTATAAGCGAGTTAGTGAGTGTTAGGGTGTGTGTGTGTGCATGTGTGTCCATCTTTGTCTTATCTTTTTTTGACAATTCTTTTACCTCTTCTTTTTTCTTTTCTTTTTTTTTTTTTTTTTATCTCCCGTTCTACGAATTTCAAGAGATCTCTTTTCTTTTTTTTTGTTTCAATACTATCTGTTCAATCTAAAAGGAAAAAAAAGATTGATTTTGAAAAAAAAAAAAAAAAAAAAGAAAAAAAAAGAAAAAAAAAGGAAAAAAAAGAATTCCTTTTTTTTTCTATTTAGTTTTCTTCTCTCTCGAAATGAGAATAATTAGATTAGATACATAAGCGATATATGAGGAAAAATAAAAAAAAAAAATGTCGACTTATTGATTTCACATTTTCTCATAAATTCATTACTTCGAAAAGTTGATTTTTTTTCTTGGATTAAAAAATGTTTGTTTCCTCATTCATTAGATTATTATATATTGGATTAAACGTGCGTTTCAGATTCATTGAGAATCAAGGAAATCATTAGAGAAAATAAAAAAGTAAATGTCGATTTGTTTTACTTCATCCATTTTCGTTGTGTTACATTTTGATTATACATTAAGATTAATCGAGAAATAGAGAATGTTTTAATATCGTTTTTGTTTTATTTCAATATTGAAATACTACAGTTTTTTGTTATTTTAGAAAAGAAAAAATTTTTTTCTTTTTTTTTTCTTTTTTTTTTTTTTAAACAAAAATGTTCGTAAGTCAAATTCTACATGGACGATAAAAGGTGTATCGTTCTTACTTATCTGATTTTCCATCGAGCTTGGCCCATTCGAGATTTAGAAGAAGATCGAAAAGATCGCGCCTTGAATTTCATTGAGAGTTTGCTCTTTGCCCCTTCTCACTCTCTCTCTCTCTCTCTCTCCTTCTCCCTCTCTGACGCTCTTTCTTTTCTTTTTTCTCCCCTATTTCCAAGGAACACCATAAAGTTTCCGTGAAGCTTTCAGAAAATAAGTATCTAACCAACCAAGCCATCAAAGTTGTTCGATATATTCAACAACGATTTTACATGTAAAATATATATCAACGATCGAACAGATCGAGTTACAGAAAGGACAGTGATTGTTTTTAGTCTCATAAAAAAAAAAAAAAAAAAAAAAAAAGAAAAAAAAAAAAAAAAAAAGAGAAAAAAAAAAATACAAATCACAAAATTTTTCTTTTCTAAAATAATAAACGCTAGTATTTCAATATTGAAATAACAATTGCAAGAATAATCGAAGAAGAATTTTATTATACACTGTATAGAGATTAATAACATTGGATAAGTTAGAAGTGAACGTAAATCGATATTTTTCTTTCTTTTTTTTTTTTTTTTTTCTTTTTTTTTTTTTGATTCAGGTCGTTTCGATCCAATCGACATAGAAATAGTACGGGAGGAGGGGGGGAGGGGGTGGGAGGTTAAAGATTTCTTTCCTTTTCTTTTCATTTCTCTTTGTTTTCTTTTCTTTTTTCTTCCTTTTTTTTTCTTCCTTTTTTTTTCTTCCTCGAAAGGAAGACTCACAGTAGTAACTTAATCTCTTGAGGAATTCCATGACTCTCCATTTCGTGGCACGTCCTGAGTTTCTCTCTTACAGGTATACAACGACTATATATGCATGGGGGGAGGGGGGGGAGGAGGGGGACCTTTAAAACCACTTTCTCGGTTGGTTTGGTTGGTTTTGGTAGGTTAGACGAATCCTTAGCGTGCGTTAAGTCCAATGAAGAAAAATAATATTTTTCCCCTCTCTTTGCATTTATGCGAATGAAAAGAAGAATCACGAAATTAACGTTGTAGGAAAATGAAAGATAATCTTTTTTTTTTCTCTCTTTTTTTTCTTCCATTCTTCATACTCTCTCAGCCATCATCCCTCGTCGTCTTCTTTTTATAAAAATCATGCAACGCGAGAAATGAATATAAAGCTGATGCGAGAGAGAGAGAGAGAGAGAGAGAAAAAGTAAGAAACAAAAAAGATAAAAGAAAGCGAATCGTCGAATTCTTTCGACGACCTTGAATGAATTTAAAGGGAATTGACTTTAATTCCCTTCTCTTACCTTTTCTTCCTTTCTATTTTTTTTTACTGTTCTTTTTCTTTATTTTTATTTATTTTTATTTATTTATTTTTTTTTTTCATTCTTCCCTCCACCCATCGAACCCGACCTTCGAGAACAGGAGCCAAAGAAAAGTAGGACTCGTTCTGGACCAGGTCAATATCCCACCCACCCTCAGCCACACCGTCCCCGCCCTCCTTTGGCTTTCACACGTCCTCCCTGTCTGATGTCTGAAGAAGGAAAAAGAAAAAAAAAAAAAAAAGAAAAAAAAAGAAGAAGAAAAAAGGAAAAAAAAAGAAAAGAAAAACGAAAGAACGAAGGAAAAGGAAAAGGAGGGAATCCCTACCTGTACGGCGAGTGAGATAATCGTTGAAAGGGAAAGAGTGAAGGCGAAGTTGTAAAAGGAGATGAGGAGGAGAACGTGGACCTAACGGTAGATTTAATGTGAACCTTTTCGAGGTCGAATAACGACGCATGATAAAAATCTGTTAGATCGTTATTCCATATATCTACATATATGCATACACATGCATATGAGTGTTTCCATGTGTGTGTGTGTGTGTGTATAAATATTTAAATATGTGATCGTAAATTCAACAAATCTGATCTAAAAAAATTTTGTATCATCGTAGGGACGTTAATTGTATCGAATATTTGACCCTTTTCGAGGTCAAATAACGACCTATGATAAAAATCTGTTAAATCGTTATTTCATGTATCTACATATACGTATGCATGAATGTATATATATATATATATATATGTGTGTATGTGTGTGTATGGTGTATGTAGATATTTTGATATGTGGTTGAAAATTCAATAAGTCTAATCTAAAAAATTTTTTATAATTTTATGGAATATCCTTAACCATTTCGAGGACGAATAAGAAAACGAAAATAGTAAAAATGCATAATAAATGCATAGTAAAAATCTGTTATATGTATATATCGATATTATGTTATAACGATACCATATATCAACATATAGGTATTATTAACTTATGTACATAGATATTTAGATATATGTACTCGTAAATGAAACAAGTTTAACGAAAAAAAAAAAAAAAAAAGAAAAAAAAAAAAAAGAAAAAGATTTACCATATCGTAAGAGATTAATTGTATCCAATATCGTGACCCTTATCGAGGTCGAATACGCATGATAAAATGTTAAATCTTATGTATTCCATGTATCTCTGTATACACATATGCGCACATATATATAGGTACATGCATATATAAATATATATATATATATATATATATATATACACACACATACATTTGCTCGTAGTTGCAACGAATCGAATCAAAAATAAAGAGAAGCAAGAAAAAAAGAAAAAAAAAAAAAAAAGAAGAAAAAACAAAAAAGAAAAATAAAAAATACGTAATAATGCTGGAGGCATTTAATTGTTATAGAATATTTGACGAAACGATTTCACGTATTATTTGAGGAAACAATATGGATGTTATTGAAATACATTATGTATGCCAAAGTAGAGACAAATCGATTTTATTCTGATATGAAATAACAACGGTTACCATGATAAAGCAGACCTTTTTTTTTCTTTTTTTTTTTTTTATCCAAGAATCGATTTCATTACGCCTCATGGCGAAAGAAGAAGTAGAGAGAAAAAAAAAAAAGAAAAAAAAGGAAAAAAGAAGGGAGAAAAAAAGAAAAGAAAAGAAAAGAAAAGAAAAGAAGAAAAAAAAAAAGAAATTCTATAAACATAACAAACAACGTTCCTATTTAATCCACGACAGACGTACACGACTAATAGAATTTCCTTGATCGAAATTTCCTTGATCGTGATTCGTTACACTCTCGCACTATTTAAAAGAATCGAACGTTTCTCCATTCTTCTCTTTTATCCAATATTTTCTCATTCAATGTTTAAATCCATCGTTCATTCGTAAATGCAAATATATTATTAAACCTACGTACTTACCTACTTTACCAACGATTACAATTATTTTCTTTTGTGTATTTTTATTTTCCTTTTCTCTTCCTCTCCCTCTCTCTCTCTCTCTCTCTCTCTCTCTCTCTCTCTCTCTCTGTCTGTCTGTCTCTTTTTTCTCTCCAAGTCGTAATAAGGATATCATTGAAATTATTATAATCGATAAAGGATCGATTATTAATCCTTAAAAACCTTAGACATATATATTTATCATCGATATAATATAAAATCGAAAATAATAAATCGTTTTGTTCGAATCAACGATATACGTACATATATACATACATAAATATACATATATGCATACGTATGTACGTATATAATTTCTTAAATTTTAGTTACGTGAAAGATTAATTACATAAATAACAATATTCGAGATAGTTAAGGGAATTGACCGAGATACGTCCTTGAAAGTTATTAGTACTATCTGGTCGAACTCATTGATCCAAATATTTACAACACGATCAATAGATAATATAATACACACATACGTAAATACACATACATACATACATACATGCGTATATATAGGTACGTAATTGAGCGAAATGTTTGGAGTTTTTCGAGACAATAGAGAATCCAACGAACCAATCATCGGGATATTCGCATTATTACGAAACGTTTATTAACGACGTTCAGTTATATATAGGACTTAGTCGTGGTACTAATGTTCCGCTAACGTCGTCAGCACGCTTTAGGACACGTCATCGTCGTGTCGATCGACGATCAGGGCCGTGCATTAACATGCTCGGGTGTGCCTTCCGCGCCCACTATCGACCTTCGGTTACTCTTCTCTCTAATACCACTTTGTGAGAAAAGAAAAAAAAAAAAAAAAAAAAAAAAAAAAAAAAAAAAAAGAAAAAGGAGTGGGGGAAAAAATGTGTCTACGTATACGTCTGTGTGTATGTGTGTGTGTGTGTGTGTGTGTGTGTGTGTGTGTGTGTATAAGAAAGAAAGAGAGAGAGAGAGAGAGTAGGATAGGAGCTTATACGTCTGCTGTGTTGCTTCCTGACGAGCATTAGAAGCATAGTGTGAAAGAAGAGGAAGGACGCGCAAGAACGGACGAATGGCAGGCACGAGAAAGAGAGAGAGAGAGAGAGATAGAGAGACATAGAGAGAGAGAGAGAGAGAGAGAGAGAGAGAGAGAGAGAGAGAGAGATGGTATAAGAAAAAACAAAGAGAATGCAGTTTCCAAGAAAGAAGGTACTATAAACGCGGAATGCAGGTCCTATCATTTAATTTTCTTAAATTAAGTAAAAGCGTAAATAAAGAACCATGTCTTATCTAATAACTAAACGTAATTAAAGTTAAATCTCGTCTAAATGTCTACTGTCTTAAATGGCATCGCATCGATTTAATTCCAACCTAAAATGAAACTTATCGATTCGTCGTATCTCGAATCGATTTTAAAGTAATATTTAAATGTGCGAATTGATTCGTTTGGATTAGGTAAAGAAGCGAAAAAAAAAAAAAAAAAGAAAAAAGAAAAAGAAAAAAGAAAAAGGTGCAGCATATCGGATTTCTCAGTGATTCTCATTCTTTTTTTTTGTTTTTGTTTTCTTTTTTTTTTTTTTATTTTCTTTCTTTTCTTACGAAGAAGATCGTAGTAATATTGCCTCGTTCGTAGGTGGCAGGGCGTGGGGGAGGGGAGGGAACGGGAGTGGAAAGGTGAAGTGCGTAAGAAAAAAGAAAAAGAAGAAAAAAAAAAAAAGGCAAAAGGAAAAAAGATTTTCAACGATTGTTTCGATAGCTAATTTTTTCTCCCTTCACGATGTCTCTTCGTACCTCGAAAAGAAAATTCTTTGTTTTTCCTTTGTTTTTTCTTTTTTTTTTTTTTTTTTTGTAATTTTACTTTATTTCCTTTCGATCGAACGTTTAACGATATCGAAAATTTTACGAGATAAAACGCGTGTTAACTTTATTCTCCTTCCTTTTTTCTTTTTCTTTTCTTTTTCTTTCGTTTCCGCGTGTTAATTAATAACCCAACACAAATCGAAAATACGAAGAAGAAAATTTACTGCAAAAGATAGACAGAGAGAGAGAGAGTGAGAGAGAGAGAAAGAGAGAGAGAGATCAAAAATACACGAATTACATACGTATTTACGTACCATACCTATGTACGTGAGTATTATGTTCGTGCATACATACACACATAGATATTCGCGTCAATGTGGAATAAATTCGTCGTTCTCTTTAACGTCGCACCGTCACCATTCTCTCGTTCAAAGCGCCCACACGTAACCTTCGAGGAGGACGAGAATGGAAAACGCATTTTCTTCCTCTCTACCTCAATCTGTATGTCTCACTTACTCACTCACTCACTCACTCACTTCTTCTCTCTTTCTCTGTCTGTCTGTCTATCTGTCTGTCTGTCTGTCTGTCCGTCTATCTGTCTATCTATCTATCTATCCGTTTCTGTCCTGAACATAGAGATAGCGAAACGAGAGGAGAGTAGTTAAGTATCTAATGCGATGTGTACGACGTAGTACGACGTATGTATAAAGAAACACATAATGTCGTAGAATAAGTATTATTATGAATTATGCTTATAGGAGAATGAGAAGGGAATCGTGATATACGTTACAACGATATCCCCGAACAACTGTGTTGTTGTTTATCTTTTGTACGTACGACCGATCTCTAATTCATAATAAACACATTTGACGACGACGACGACGACGATGAAAATGGATAAAACGAGAGAGAAAGAGAGAGAGAGAGAGAGAGAGAGAGAGAGAGACGTGATGTTTAATCAATCTCTGTACAAATTATTATTACGAAATGTAATAATATTGTAATACTGTTTCGTCTTTATCTTTTTCTTTTTCTTTTTCCTTTCCTGTTCTCTTTTTTTCTTTTTCTTTTTAAAATAGGTCAAATTGTTTTAATCGTTCAAAAATATCATCGCACGGATACAATGTTATCGTTGATAACACGATAAATTCTTTAGATTTCATTTTTATCCCTACAAAACACGTAATTATGAAATTGATATTTCAAAATTTATTTTAATTTTTAATAATAAAAGAAGGAGAGTGGGGAAAAAGATCGCGTCGAATCTCACGTCGAATTTAAAGATAGATAGAAACTTAAAATGAGCTTGGTTGAGTGAAAGTGAAGAGAGAGAGAGAGAGAGAGAGAGAGAGAGAGAGAGAGAGAGAGAGAGAGAGAGAAAAGAAAGAAAAACAAAACAAAACTAAATAAAAAATTAGATAATTAAAATTGATACCTACGCCAATGGTGATGCCATCTAGTAAGTTTACATTCGGTAGTGGGTGGAAGAGAACGAACTTGAACCCTGATCCTTGACCTTCCGACTCTCTCTCTCTCTCTCTCTCTCTCTCTTTCTCGCGAGTGTGCTCTCATTCGTTCGCTCATGGTAGCAATTAATGACATACAATGGCGCTGACCAGCGCAAGTAAAATTCAACCTTGATAGTGAAACTAGACTCTTAGAAATTGATACTGGTTTCTGAGTGACTCCCTATCGCGGTTTAAAAACTCAACCGCTTCGTAAAAAAAAGTGTGAGTAACTGCTCTATATATTTACGTGTATATGTGTGTGTGTGTGAGAGAGAGAGAGAGAGAGAGAGAACACGCGCTGGTTCATTTGATATAGATTACATACTTATGTATGTATGTACGCATACATCTATGTATGTATATATGTGATCGTTTCTTGCGGGTTACCACAGTTTTATTCGTCGATGTTAAAAGAAACTTTGGTAGGGCAGTCTCCGACGTGACCTCAATTTTTAATTCTACGTTCGAGAGTTATAACTAACACAAGCAGATACAAAATGTGCATGTAAACGGACACGCACAGTGTGTAACATACATAAATCGAGTCGAGTTTCAAACCCACGCAATTTGTATCTCTTTCTCTCTCTCTCTCTCTCTCTCTCTCTCTCTCTCTAAATTTTCGAGAAATATACGAAGATTGATAGTTCGTTTATTTAACGTTAGGTTCGTTGATTTTATTCTCTCTCTCTCTCTCTCTCTCTCTCTTTCTTTTTCTCTTTCTCTGTCTCCGTTTCTCGTACGACTGCACGTAATGCGTGAATAATATCGTCAAAATTAAAAAAAAAAAAAAAAAAAAAAAAATAAATAAATAAAAAGGGTAAAAATAAATATCCGTATGGATATTCAACTTTGTACAAATGAAATTTAAATATTCAACGTTTGTTAAAAATTTTCTCTTTTTATGCAATTTTAGATAAAATTTACATATACCACATCTAATATTTTCGTCTGGAATATATAACTCGTTCAAACAAATTCGATCAACTATATTCTGTTCATTCTCTCTCTCTCTCTCTCTCTCTTTTTCTCGTTCCTTCTTTCTTTAAACCGACCCCGCTTAACTTTCTTTATTTATAGAAAATCTAATAAAGAGAATAGAGAATATTAAACTCGTACTTGTTAGGATTATAGCGGGCCCCCAAAACGTGAATAATAAGTTTGACGTGGTAACATAGTCAGGATCTTAATATTAATTCTGTATGAATGAATCATTATTTGAATATTTACGAGCAAAGACTTCAACAACTCTAATAATATCCCAAGTTTTGGTAACCGAATGCTAACCGTGAGACTTGTGTTCTCAACCTTTAACACAACGCATTTCTATATGTCTCATTTTTTTTTCCATTTTATGTGAAATTTGATATAAATATATATTAATAAAAAAAAAAAGAAAAAAGAAAAAAAAAGATAAATAAAACAGATAAATAAAAGAAATTAAAATCCTTGTAAGTAGTACATAACTAACTAACTAAATAAATATATATATATATATAACAATTGGAGCAATGTTTTATGACAACAGTGATGAGTAGTAAGCATGCGTAAAAAAAAAAAGATACTCGAATAAATTTGAATCAGTGCAGTGACGTATTAACAGTAGGGGAGAAATTGGAGAAGATAGAAGAAGACACATACGACACTGACCTACGCAAAGAGATACGCTTAAGAGGGAGAGAGAGAGAGATAGAGAGAGAGAGAGAGAAAGAGAAAGAGAGAATAAAGAAGGATAGGGTGGGGGATCGAGAGAGAGAGAGAGAGAGAGAGAAATGGAAGGAAGGAAGGAAGGTAGGAGAACTACTATGGAGGGATCCGTGGCTCGGGGTCGGGTCAGGGACGTATGCTGTAACAGGAGCAACGTCGCAGTGTGTCAGCCGGTCGGTCGGGTGGGAGAGCCCCGGTTGCAGCTGAAAATCGGGTCAACACCACCCACCTTGACCGCCATCGTCTTTCCTCGGTTGTCCCGTTTTATTCCCCATAACGTGGCCGCGAAACACCATGACGTAAATCCGGACCTCGACACCTACCTACCCTACCCTACCCTACCCTACCCTACCCTACCTTACCTACCCTACCTACCTACTTACCTACTACTACTACTACTACTACTACTACTATTACTACTACTACTACTACTATTACCACTACCAACACCAACACCATCACCATCTGCTTTCTCGCATGTTTCCCTCAAATTTATCCTTCTTACGTTGACTATCAAATGTTCCCTCGTTTACTTTTAACCGTTATCATCAATGAGATTGATTATCATTACTTTGACGATAATACTAACCTATATATGATACGTTCAAATTTTTCAATGCTACTTTTCTACCTTGATTTTTTTCTTTAAATCTCTCTTTCTCTCTCTCTCTCTCTCTCTCTTTCTGCATATAACTCTTTCCAAGAGTCTCAGGAAAATAACATTGGAATTAAAATCGAGAAATGAAAAAAAGATCGTATCTTTTCTCCCTTCCGTATCTCTAACTAAACGATTCTTCTCTCATCCATTTTTTTCTTTTTTATTTTTTCTTTTTTCTTTTTTTTTACAAGCGATAAGCAACTAATCGTCTTGTCAATTTTTGTTATCTCTTAAACATGGGTTCTCATAATTAGATACTATTTTGAAAGTTTATCATAGAAGAGACTATACAGTGTAGTTTTCTGTGAAAATCGGTCACCAAATGGATTACCAGTGTGCTCGTGCGCATAGGAAGGACATATAGGGTATAGGGTGGAAAGAGGCTGCGCTTGGTGTGCCAAGAGAGAGAGAGAGAGAAAGAGAGAGAGAGAGAGAGAGAAAAAGAGAGAAAGAGAGAGAGAAATTCCCCTAGACTCCAATCCTACTTCCCACCCCCATCGTCATCCCCCATCCACCACTTTCCACCATCCAACTCCAATCCCCCCAATGGGGTTGACCTCATTCGAGGCAGCAGCCTTGGTACGAAATAAAAGAAATATCCCATAGATGTGTTTCTACGCGTACTACTACTTAATTATTTAATTAATGTTATTATATGTATATATATATATATATATATATATATATATATATATATATATATATACGTACGAAAGTACATACGTATAGGTACGTAGTATTTTCGATCGAACCACTTGTACCAAACACTTTTATCCTTCTTCGTTAAATGTTTCGCTTGATTGATTTATCGAAGGGAAAGCTATGTCCTCACAACGGGATATATATCTTTGTCGTTGTCTGAACATAACTTATATCTTAAGTCTTTTGTTAAATATTTTCACCATAAGAAAGACAGATGTATACTTTACAAAAGGCCAAAGTATTTTCATTTTCATTCCTGAACTTTCATTTCGATCTGAACTTTTCTTAATATTCCTTTGAGATTTTAAACTGAGAGAAAAAAAAAAAAGAGAGAGAGAGAAAGAGAGAGAGAGAGAGAGAGAGAGAAAGTATACACACCAAGAGATTCTTTTCTTTATGATCATTTGAAAAATTTATTTAATAAGTTTCGATTACGTGTAGAAAAAAAAAAAAAAAAAAAAAAAAAAGAAAGAGAAAAAACCTAATTCGATTTTAAATCTACAACGTTAAATTTATACCGCGTATTGTTTATTGATATAAACATAAATCGATGTTTCGCAGATAGATTTTATTCGTAACGACGATTAAATCCATATCGAAAAGATTAATATAATTAACAATGTAATCGTTGAAACAACGAATCGGACGATTAAATCATCGGTATTATTTTGAAATATTTCGATTAATAATAATGAAGTAGAAGATATTATTAGGATTATTCGTGAACGTATTAATCTCGTATTCGAAATATATCTAAGATAAATCTAATGAAAGATATAAGAAGAAGAGACGGGAAAATGGGAAGGAGAAAATAGTATGAATGTGTGTGTGTATGTGTGTGCATGTGTGTATCTATCCTTATTTATGAATGATAATTCATTCGATTACGTAGGGATTATGGAGGGAAAAATGTCATAGAAGAAATGGAAGAGAGGAGAAGAGCGTGAATAAATGGTGATAGGTTATTGCACAGAAATTTTGGGGGTGGTGGGTGGCACGTGGATCGTGGATTCAAAGGGAAGAGAGGGAAGAGAAAAGAGAGAGAGAGAGAGAGAGAGAGAAAGAGAGAGAACGGGAAAGCGAAGGATGTCGATATCTGGCTATGACCCAGTTATCCCAGTCTCCCGGGAGAGTGTCGAACCAGCGACAGAATGTTCAGTCTGTAGTGCTTCAGCTTGAATCGAACTAGACCAGAACGATAGAACGAGAGAGAGAGAGAGAGAGAGAACGAGAGAGAACGAGAGAGAGAGAGAAAGAGAGAGAGAGATAGGGACAGAGATAGAGATAACAAAATTTCGAAGGAGTCAGAGAGAGAGGAAGGAAAGGAGATAGGTTGATCGTAAGAAAATGGACGTACCTTGATAGGTATATATATATATATATATATATATAAGTCTTGATACCATTTATTTGGGTAGATCGAAATTTTTAAATAATGACGAGGACCATACGAAGATTGTAATTCTTAAAAGAAATATCTTTTGCATATGCATGGGTAAAAGGAGATAAAAAGAAACACGAATGAATATCCATTCGCATAATTTACATCTACCAAATATATATATATATATATATATACATTTTAGAAGAGATGGTGTAACCGAATACCCAAAAATAATAGTTATCTTAAATCAAATCATGTACTTCCCTCCCCTCTTCTCTACCCCTCTCATAAATATCTTCTTCTCTCGAAAGGTGACTTTCTTTTCTTTGTTGCGCCATTAAAACCTTCGTTGAATTCTAAACTCTTTGGTTCTCTCTCTCTCTCTCTCTCTCTCTTCATTCTTTTTTCTTCTTTCCCCTTTCCGCGACGTAATCATGATTTTTATCAAATCACGATACTTCATTCTCCTTCAATCGTTTTTACGTGAAGGAAAAAAAAAAGAAAAAAATAAAAAAAAAAAAAAGAAAAAATAAAAAAACTATAAGCAAGAATATTTCGATTAGATTCCTTTAAAGACATGTCTTACCGATAGGTCAAATAGATTAATGAGAAAATATTCGAATGTGATAAAAGAAAAAACTCGAAGATAGGTATATGATTAATGTGATTAAGACTATTCAACATTAAGAGATCTTTAAGTATACTGACTGAATGACAAATTAATGATCGTATTATATGAGAGACCATTAAAAGCGGGATATCGCTTGGTGAATGAACTAATATACATAGATAGAAATTTTTATTACAATTTTTCTTCGTAAGCATATATTATATATAATGTATTTATTTACTTATCTATATATATATATATAATATATATGTATATATATATATGTATGTGTATGTGTGTGTGCATGTGTATATATACATCTACGTATAAATATTTCTAAGTAAGAAAAGGAAAAAATAAATAAAAAAAAAAAAAAAAAAGGAAAATCATCGGAAATAATTCGTCATGCCCGCGTAAAGAATTTTTTCAAGATCAATGAAAACAATCAAGAGGATGATGATCCTTTAAGATCAAGAAATATGCATCAATTGCAAAATTACATGGAAGCTAATGACGTTTCTAATGGGAATACTGGCAATGATAAGACTCAGATGATATCTCGGGATCAAAGATCGCAGACGCGAAGAAAACTGATCTTATTCGCGTTATTATGCGGTTCGTAGATCGAGCGGAGATGACACTTTCTTAAGTTTATCGTGACTATTCAAATACGATAGCTTCGTATTACTTGTAATTGGATCGATGTACGTGCCTAAGATCCTAATATTCCGTGTTACCATTTGTTGAAATTACTTTTTCTTTTTTTTTTCTTTTTTTCTTTTCTTTTTTTTTTTTTTTTTTTTTTATTTCGTCCAAAGCTAATGCCAAGTGTTGAATAACATCAATGATGCAACAAGAAATATATCGAAGATGATTGCGTAAAGGTCAATATGGTAAAAATCGGCGATGCCGATTTCAAAGATTTCTTTTTTTTTCTTTTTTTTTTTTTTTTTTTTGTTACTTTAAGTAATGACGTGGATCATTCGAACATTGTAATTCGTTAAAGAGAAATTTTTTGTGCATGCGCAAATAAAAGGAGATAAAATTATAATAATAATAATAATATATATATATATATTCTTTTTATAAAATATAAATAATATATATTTTTCAAAATTGTAATAATATAGTTCACGTGATTATTATGCAATTGCTGCTATTATTATCGTTGCTATAAAAAAAGAAAAAAAAAAAAAAAAAAAAAAAAATATCGGTATTAAGATCGGACGATTTAGATATTCATTGGGATGACCTTGGAAAGAATTTTCATTCGAGAAATAACTACGAGATGAATGTGCAAGATGTGAAGGAAAGAAAGAAAAGAAAAAAAAAAAAAAGAAAAGGAAAAAGAAAAGAAAAAAGAAGAAAAGAAAAAGAAAAATAAAGAAAAAAGAAGAAGAGAGAAAAAAAAAGGAGATATTGAAGAAAATTGTAAAAGGAAGGTAGAGAGATCTGCAATGTCGATATAAAAATTCCATAAATTCATGGAGTTATTATTATTATAAAATTATATATGCATATATATATATATATATATATATATATATATACATATACATAGTTATGCATACGTATATGAATATAACAAATTTAAAATCGCACAATTGGAATCTTTATTGGGATGACCTTGACAGAGAATGTTCCATTTTATAAAGACGACAAGTTTAATTATAATGTAATGCAAAAATTGAAAAGGTTATGCACCCTTTCCTTCATCTATCCCTGAGTTGCTTTCAAAAGGAGGCCTCTGACTAGGCCAGTCGTTAGACCGCTTTCTGCTCGATGTAATAGAAGAAGAAGAAGAAGAAGAAGAAGAAGAAGAAGAAGAAGAAGAAGAAGAAGAAGAAGAAGAAGAAGAAGAAGAAGTAGAAGTAGAAGTAGAAGTACAAGAAGAAGAAGAAGAAGAAGAAGAAGAAGAAGAAGAAGAAGAACAAAAAAAAATCAGAAGAAAAAGATGAAAAAGAAGAGGATGAAGAGGTGAGGGAAGAGGAAGAAAAACGTAAGATCGCGCGAACTGGTGGTATTGCTGGTGCTGGTACTGGTGCTCCTCTTGCTACTACTACTACTACCACCACCACTACTACTACTACTACTACTACTACTATTGCTAGTACTTCCAGGTTAACCAGAGACAGAGAAGGTTGAGGTCTCCGAGTTCGAGGCCAGCTCCCTCACTTTCCCACACTTGGCTGCCTTCGTTGGTTTACGTTTAAGTCTGTCTCTCTCTTTCTCTCTCTCTCTCTCTCTCTCTCTCTGTCTCTGTCTCTGTCTCTATCTCTATCTCTCTTATACTCGTTGTTCTCTACTCTCCTAGGCAAGCAATTCTCTTTCTTTCTCTTTCTTTCTCTTTCTCTCTCTCTCTCTTTCTTTTTTTCTCCTCCCTCTTTTCCACGATCTTCTTACGGATCCATAAAGATCTACGAGATCAACGCGAGTATCTCTTACCACAAAGGTGCAACGAGACTTTTGGTATATATATATATATATATATATATACACATATGTATGTGTGTATGTGTATGTGTGTGTGTATATAGGTATATGTAAACTGTGCTACTGAGATCTATTATCTTCATTTTTAAATAATATCTTTTCGCTCGTTCGTTCGTTGTTTTTACACACACATATATATATATGTATATATATATTTTTTTTTTCTTTTCGTTTTTTTCTCTTTTTTTTCTTTTTTCTTTCGTTCTTACCTAAATATATCGAGAAAAGATTTGTAACGTTACACGTCGGAAAGATTGGACTAATCGTATTATTCGATACGATATAAAATTTAATTAGTAGATTATGAAAGATATATTTTTTTGTTTCTTCTTTTATTTTTTTTTTTTTTTTTTATTTTTATTTTTTCTTTCTCTGATTTGTTTCTTCTGTTCTACGGTCACAGAAACCTAGCAGCTTAGTCCGAAAGGATCAAACCATACTAGTTTCTTTCTTCCTTCTTTGAAACGTTCTCACGCATAGTGAAATGTATCCATACAACAGTATTTCAAGAAGTTAAAAGAGAACGCCCAAGAGAGAGAGAGAGAGAGAGAGAGAGAGAGAGAGAGAGAGAAAGAGGGAGAGAGAATGAGGGAGAGAGAAAGAAAGGAGAAAAGAAAACTGGATGTTCTTCGTTGCTGAGAAAAGGCGTGAGAATAAGAGGGAAAAGAGAAACTTTATGATTTTATTTTTCCACGATGTTAAATTCGTTTAGAACAGTTATCGTCCATGATCGATAAAACTGGAAAAATAACTGTTTAATGTCGATTTGTTGCGATTCAAGGAGGAACAGAAGAAGGAGTAGAAAATCAGAAATAGGAAATGTAAAAAGAGAAGAAAGAGAATTGTCGGTATACGTGTGGCGTGTGAAAATTGGTGCGATTTCCAAATTACGGATTCGAGTCTACGATTACGATCGGGAGTTGCTTTTACGTTAGCCATATATCGCTAAGAGAATTATAAAATGTGCGCCTCACCATCGTAAAGACAAGAAAATATGTAGAAGTACAAAAAGACGAATACTTGTGATAGGAAAGATGATGGTGATGTTAATGGTGGTAATACTGGTGATGATGGTGTTGATCGTTGATGGTGGGGTGATGGTGCCAACGAATAGTGGTAACACGAACGAACGAACGGAGGTTATTCCCACGAGAGGAAATATACATTTGCAATTTAATTCTCTCGCGACGTAAAGCGAGTCTGCTTAACTCATTATAACTCCGATCAAAGTTATCTTTATGAAATGATCTTCTCTCTCTCTCCCTCTCACTCTTTATTTCTCCTCCCTCTACTTTCTTTCTCCTTCTCTCTCTTTCTCTTTGAACTGTCGTCGTCTAAATCGTCATTTTTTTTCCCCTCCATCCTCCCCCTATTCCCCCTACCCGATCCTTTTACCGGCTGAAAAGAAAATTCTATTTACATTTATTAGCATCTCTTTCTTTTTCTTTTTCTCTTTTTTTATCTCTCTCTCTCTCTCTCTCTCTCTCTTTATTTTTCTTTATCTTTTTTTCTTCTCTCCTCTCTTTTCCTCTCACAGCGAAGATAAACGACGCACGTTTCGATGGCCATCTCGAAAGATGAAGGGGAAAAGGAGAAAGAGAACAACAAAAAAGAAAAAGAAAGAAAAAAAGAAAGAAAGAAGTCAAAGAAAAAATAAATAAAGAGAAAATGAACAATTAACGCGTCCGCTGTCGCGTCGATCGAGCGATATAAACCTACCTTAACGACGCATAACAAAAATTCATGATTCTTAATTAAAAGCAAAAGAGAAACAAAAAAGAAAAAGAAAAAAAAAAAAAAGAACTGGATATAAATCGACCCCAGGACCGTATTAACACTTTCAAAGGCCTTAGGCGCAAACGTCTCGATGGAGAAGAGAAGTCCATTTAAGTTAATCGAATTCGCACGCTTTTTTTTCTCTCTCTCTCTCTCTCTCTCCTAATTTTCTTCTTCCTTTTCTTCTTTTCTTTTCTTTTCTTTTCTTTTTCTCTTTAATCGCTTCTTCTCTCACTTTTCCCAACTTCGTGTTAAACGATATACCTAAGTACCGAGCTACGTTTTTATACTTATGTATCCCGATAATAACGTAACGAACGATCTTCGGGATTTTTTAAACAGAAGAAATTGATTTTTCATTTTTTCCTTTCTTTTCTTCTAATTTTTTTTTCTCCTACGTTGAAATAAAAATTTTTTTTTTTTTATCAGATTACGTCGTAGATCGTGAATTTCATCATCCGGTCGCCATATTGTCGGCCGGTACGCGCATTACGACGGCCAATGTGCAGCGCGAATCGAAGTGTATATAAAGTTTCTTTTTCTTCTTCGTCGTCTTCTTCTTCTTCTTCTTCTTCTTCTTCTTCTTCTTATTCTTCATTCTCCTCCTCTTCTTCTGTCCTCCCTCATCCTGCCCCACCCTTACAACCCTACTTTGTTCTGCGTCTTCTCTCGATTCTCCTTCCTTCTTTCTCGGCACGACCGAGAAAGAGAGTGGATATCCTTGAGATGGAGCATTGTCCTCGTCTATGTATCAGTGCCAGATATTCCTCTCCCAACCCCTCTACACAAACCCCCCCTCTCAACTTTACGTCATACCGTCCTCCCTTCCACCCAAATCTCTATGTACCACACGCTTATATTTTCTTCGACAAAGTCAGACGTCCCGACCGTCCCGAATTTGTTTCGTGATTTGAATATGCGATAAGACGATCGAGATCTTATCAATATATTCTTCGAAGTAACAAAAGGAAAAGAAATAAGATGAAGAGATCTTAATAATAATAATAATAATAATAATAATAATAATAATAATAATAATATATATATATATGTATATAAAATAAAATAATGTAAATAGGAATAGTATATAAAATTTAATTGAAGTCACACGTGATTGGTTTATGATCGACGAATTGTTAACTCAGCCGACTTTGTTTAGTGACTTGAATATGTGATATAAGATCAATCATGATCTTATTGATGCATTCTTTAGAATAAAAATAAAAATAAGATGGGGTGATCTTAATATAATAATACTGATAATAATACAAATAGTAATAATAATAATAATAATAATAATAATAATAATAATAATAATAATAATAATAATAATAATAATATGTAAATGAAAGATAAATTAATATATAAAGAAAAAAAAATATAAAATATATATATATATATATTATGGTTGACCAAAAATGTTAATTCTGACTGGATTTGGGTTTACCACAAAGGATATTAAATTAGTTTAAATCTTGACGAATGGAAAAAGAGAGAGAGAGAGAGAGAGAAAGAGATTGGTACAACAGAAAGATATATTAAAAAATAAAATATAGAAAAAAAAAGAAATAGAAAAAAAAGATCAATAAAGCGGGGCTACAAAAAAATCAATAAGAAACAGAATCGATCGTTTTGGACTAATCGCTAAACGAAAAGTCGCGGCATTACTCTCGTTAGGATAACAAGCAGAGAGGAGACGTTATCGCCGTTCGTTCGCACGTGAGCAATTCGCGTCCATCGAACCCTATTCGCCAAGTTATACATACATACATACATACATACATGTATATACATGTATATGTATATATATACACATACACAGATAGTCGTCCGATACGATACGCTCTACATTATTTTGACCTCGACTCTCGAATTAGTCCGACGATCGATCTTCCTTTCTCCCCCTTCCCCCCTCACCCCCACCCCCACCCCCCAGTTAACGGACAAGTTTCATGCCGGTTTTGTTCTTGTTCGTGGCAGTTCGCGCAATCCTAATTCTCTTTGGCTTTTCTTGTCTCTAAGTCGATTTGTTTAGGTCTTTAGGTCACCAATAACCAAAAGTAAATATATAGTTTCCACATTCCCGAACCCCTAGATTATCTTCGTCAAACAAATTCAACATATCCAAAAATACAACGCGCGCGCGAACACTATCATTAGAAAATTTCGTCGAGGATTTGAAGGATGAAAAAAAAAAAAAAAAAGAAAAATTTTCTGTAATCCTTCGTAGATCTATGGTAAAAGGTGGATAAAAAGTGTGCTTAAATGAAAAAAGAAAAATAAAAAATAAAATAAAATAAAATAAATCTTTCATCGACACTTCTCTTTGGGAAAATGAATCCCGATCAGATTCTAATGTTTCGATCGACGAACTTTAACCCTTTAATACATACAAACGTAACTCTTTTCCATCAATGAAATTCTAGTTTTCGACCTTGGTCCCATTTAATTGAACGTTGTAAGGTGAACGACACGACGATGAAAAGTGAAAGGTTATGCAAAACGTGAACCAGTGCGATTAATATTGAAAGTTCTTTAGTTTCTTCCTAAGAAATGCGCCAATAAAGATATCGCCATCGATTCGTTCGATCGAGATGAGAACTAACGACCTTGCGAAATTCTACTTTCGATGATAATAGAGAGAAAGAGAGACAGAGAGACACACACAGAGAGAGAGAGAGATAGATAGATAGAAAAAAGACATGAAAGAAAAAAAGACAAAGAATCGAATCAGAGATATACAAATAGAAATAGAAAGATGATTCTCAATTGGTTTCGAAATTAATTAATTTCGTTTATTAATTCATTACTTTTCTCTTCATTTGTTGTTGTTATTGTTAGATCTATGGCGCGCGTGTCTACGTTATTATCGACTATGAAACAAAAAAAAAAAAAAAAAAAAAAACAAAAAAAAAAAAAACAAAAAAAAACAGAGAAAAAAAAATTAAAACACAAGAATAAAATTAAATAAACAAACAAATGTACCATCGAAGACATATTTGTTTTTAGAGAAATGCAACGAATGCATTAAGGAAGGACGAAAAGTATGGATTAATTGAAAGAAAGAATTGAAGAAGATCGAGGATAGTGAGTATCTCGATAGGATAAACAGGATCACGATCAATCCAGTATCCCAGTGAGGTTTTTTTGCGAGGTCAACTAAAAACTGGTTGAACGAGAGAGAGCAAGAGCAAGAGACAGAGACAGAGACAGAGACAGAGACAGAGACAGAGACAGAGACAGAGACAGAGACAGAGACAGAGAAAGAGAGAGAGAGAGAGAGAGAGAGAGAATACAGCGTAGTTTCATACTTTTACCAGTGCATTCTCGCGTCCTCGTAAACCGAACAGCTAAAGAAGGAAAAGAAAGAGAGAGAGAGAGAGAGAGAGAGAGAGAGAGAGAGAGAGAGAGATCGTAGAAGGAGGAGAGGATACAGAGCAGGTAGAAGAGGAAATAGAAGAGGAGGAGGAGGAGGAGGAAGAGGAGGAGAAGGAGAAATAGAGGAAGGAAAATCTCTCGGCATTCGCGATTTCTAACGTTTTAACCTGCTTCTAATGTCAGTGTCACGAAGCAGTAACATAACAGCGTTCACGTTCATCATGTCATGCAGTAACGCGCGTATCGATGCACGTCCTTTCTCCCTTTTACCCGCGCTTTTACCTTCCCCACCCCCTTAAATTCTCGTCAACGATACTACTTTTCCTATACACCTCGTCGTACACTCGATCAAACTAATGTACTCGTAGTGTATACACTATCACTGACAACAGCGGCTATAATATCATTGCCACTACCATCACTATCGTTACTACTTAGTATTATACTATTACTATTATTAGTTAACATCGAATGACAGCACATCTAGGTGCATAGAGACACCAGGACACCTGCTGCTGCACTCCGAGCTAAAGTCTCTTACAGACTCTCCTATCGTATATATTATCCCTGTTCTTTTTTCTCTCATGTTTTATCTGTCGATTTGACGATACTAGGATTCTTCTCTCTCTGTCACTCTTTTTATCTCTCTCGCTTTAACTCCGACGATTTTATTTTTTCTTTTCTTTTTTCTTTTCTTTTGACACGAATCCGCTCGCCCGTTTCAAATGTCCCGCCAAAATTCGAACATCTTTTCTTTTTCTTTTTTAATAAAAAAAGAAAAAAAAAAAAGAAAAAAAAAGAAAAAAAAGACAAGTAATCAACTTCTACGATAGAGAAATAACAACAAAAAAAAGGGAGACTGTTATAAAAAAAAAAAAAAATTTAGATTACACTAAATTACGATCGATCGGCGTTGCGAATGTCACGAAATACGATGCACCAATTTTCGATTAAAATATGACGGATATTTAAAGAAAGCTCGTATTTTAATGACATAAAATTAAGGATAGGATTAAAAGAGAAAAGAGAGAGAGTGAGAGAGAAAGAAAAAGAAAATAATAATAATAATAATAATAATAATAATAATAAAAAATTGCAAGAATTTTTTTGCGACGCAAGGATGCATTCGGCAAGATAACAGTGGTGCCACCTATAGTCCATGATAAGTACTGCAATAGCTCTTTACGAAATAAACTACAGGTGGCGCATGCTGTATCGTTCATATACGCACAGCATATACGAACACATACATATATATATATATATATATAAACACACACATACACAAAATTATGGATGCACATATAATAGTGCATTCAAGAAAGAAGGACGATGAGGAAAAGGAGAAGCAGGAAGAGAAAGAGAAGGAGAAAGAGATAGAGTACAAGAGAGTGAAAATTATCTATCTCCATTTTACATATTTATCTCTATTATATCTATTATGAGCATAGGAAATTATTCAATGGATGTTCACGCATATGAATACACACGTTCATACATACATATATATATTAATATATACTATAGGTATATATGGATATGTATGAATGTGTGCGTATGTGCAAATGTTTTAATAGATATTAATTTTATATAGAAAATAATTGATATTAAAAATCGAATGAATAATTAAAAGTACAAAAGTACAATATCGGCAGTATTAATATATATATGTAAATGTTTTCCCTTGTATATGTCAATAGAGAGAGAAAGAGAGAAAGAAAGAGAGAGAGAGAGAGAGAGAGAAAGAGAGAGACGAAAATACGATAACCCTTTCGTGATCGAGCCAATCCATATTTCGTTTTCGTTTTTACCACATATATATATATATATATATATATATATATATATATATATATATCCTCGTTCTGTCATTTCTATCGGCGATAATAACGAAAAGAAAATTTGTGTTAGTTCGATTAAATTATCTCTCTTGTTCTCTCATTCGCGTTTCCCCTCCCCCCCATCCCCCTTCCCATTCCCATTTATTTTACTTGACGAAAGTTAGATTAGGTCGGCAAATATTGTATCTTAGTCCGAATAATCTTCTCTCTCATTTGTTTCGAAATCATACGATATTATAATCAAACGAATACTTCGTCGTATTATAATTTATTTGTATTATAACGAACGTGTGTGGTTTTTTCCTTTTTTTTTTTCTTAATTTTCAATTTTTAATTTTAATTTTTGCATTAATTTTACACCGCTCTACTCCGTTCGTAATACCCACGGTGACATGTATCCGCCACAAATGCCACGTTGAAATATTTGCGATATAAAATTTCAAAGGATTCTCATTGACCGTAGTCACATTGTTAATTATTATTATTATTATTATTATTATTATTATTATTATTATTATTATTATTATTATTATTATTATTATTATTATTATAAATAACGTTATATTAATAATATATTAATAAATTTTCTTCACGGACATTTATTTGATACAAATGGTACTTTTATTGATTAACGATAAATATTTTAACGCGAAATAAATAATCATATATATATATATATATATAATGATCATATGAGTATATTAGATTTGTTATAAATAATTCTTGATTAACGAATATAAACTTATTCATTTTATTTACTGATTTTTATTTTTATCCTTTCAATATTGATCTTTACGATATCGATATTTTATTATAATTAATTTATATATTTTATTATATTAATAACGATTGTTCATTTAACATAATAAGGGTATAAATATAAATAATGTATTCTCTTGGGGAAAACTTTTTTATTAAAATTTTCTTTTTTATTTATTTACTTATTTATTTATTTATTTATTTTTTATTTTTTTTTTTCTTTTTTTCTTACAAATCAAATCACAACTCGACACGATTATTATTTGGCGTAACGTAAACATGGCCGTATCATTTCGCGGAATTCATTAAAAGTTTAACTCGTTACGATAGGTCTTACAAATGTTCTCGTTCATTTATTGCACGAAACAAACAAAAATTGTAACAACGTGCGAACGGATATTTTTCTTTAGTTTTTTCTTCTTTTTTTTCTTTTTTTTTTTTTTAATTTATTTTTCCTCTTACGCGAACATGAGAGAAACATCGAAATACGCAGTTGATGCGTCTTCGTCGTATCGTTAATTTCTAAATTTTTTCAACCAAATATTCCATTTCCGACTAATGATCAAATAAGAATATATATACAACAACTATATATATATATATATATATATATATAATACATGAGGGAAAATTCGTAGAATTTCGTTGTATGAATATTTCGATGTTTAATCGAACGAGAGCACCTTAGATTTATCGCATGCTTCGATAAGATCTTATAATCATTGAATACTTCGATTCTCGAATTTTCCACACACATAAACACACAAAAACACACACACACAAATATATAGACACAAACTTTAGAAAGTTCAACCGATTTCAAAGTTTGATCGGTTATTTAGAGTATCGTGCGTGTATAATGCATCAGTTGAAGATTTTCATGCATGTAAGTTGATTGGTAGACAAGATAACAAATGCCTAAGGGATTTATGTATGTAATGTACTTAGCTTTGCATATACTATATATACTACATATAAATTTTATACTCTTGTCGAGTTATGCGAACTGACGTATCATATATACAAGTCATACATACTATACATACACACACATATATATATATATATATATATATAAATACATATATATGCATATAAGGTACATACTTACATATATAAGCATGTAGATACGTATAGTACATACGTATGTACGTACGTATGTACGTACGTACGTACCATCAAGTTGTTGCTTCTTATCTGACCCTGATAAAGAGAATCGCGATAAAGCGCAGGTAAAGTAAGGCAAGGTGCGTCGAGAACGCTCGTTGTTGAGCCTTTCCAGGCTCGAACTCGAAATGAGTTGTGTGGTGACGTGACCTAAATCCTTGAGAAAGAGAGAAAGAGAAAGAGAGAAAGAGAGAGAGAGAGGAACCTCTTTAATGCATTTCTATCTCGGAGTGTTTACTTTATGCACATACATTGTTCTCCTTAATTCACTTGGCTGTATAATATAAGTACATATATATATATATATATACATATATATATGTGTGTGCATGTGTGTGTGTGTGTGTGTGTATGGATAAAAGTATAAATAAAAGTATGAATAAAATATTTCTGTCAGAGATTTTCACGTAAAGGAGTATAATAATATTGATACGATTTTTCTTAAAATTTTACATTCACGATAATTAAGATATACGAGATGTTACATTTTTTTTTTGTTTCTTCTTTTTTTTTCTTTTTTTTTTTTTTTATCCCCTTCTTTTTTCGTGATTTTTTTCATTACGATAATATATCGTATTATTTCTACTTCATTACATGAAAGCTATATATATTTAATATTTACAGTTTTCCAAACATTTATACACAGGGAAGAAGAACGATGTACTGTCCTTTCTTTTGTAAATAATATGCAATAGAAAATTAATGAAACGACGAAGTTGAACGATTTTTTTTCTTTTTTTTTTTTTTTATATTATACTTATCATCGCCGTTCATCCAAGTCCATTTCGCAAACTGTACGGATACGTGTATGTAATGTTTGTATATATGTCTTTATGTATATGAATAATACAGGAACGTGTAGATGCTTAAATTGCATATGTATGCGTTATCAGTGACAGTAAGAAAATATAGCGACAACATATGGGCCGTCGAACTCGAGCATATTCTTTTTTCTTTTCTTTTTTTTTTTTTTTTTTTTTTTTGTTGTTACCTCTCACACTCTCATTCAGGTGTTTCTACGAAATTTTATTTAATTTATATATATATATATATATATATATATATATATATATATTATCTTTCATCATCATTATTTTTGTGTGTGCGTGTATTATACATAAAAATATATGTATGTATGTGTGTGTATGTGTTAGTATTTCTCCCTCTCTGTCCCTCTCCCTCTTTCTCTCTCACAATCAGTAGAATTTCTTTTCGAAAGACAGAGAGAGAGAGAGAGAGAGAGAGAGAGAGAGAGCGGGAGAGAGAGAGAGAGAGAGTGAGATAGATAGATAGACAGATAAATACAGGGCAATGTGTCAACGGCCTTCGCAATCGTAAAGATAAAAATGTTAGATCGATGCGTGATCAAATAACTGATGCAATGTTTATTTTTGAATCCCCGACAATTTCAAAGCACGAAAGAAATTACTTTTTCCAGGTAAAGAATAACTTTTAATGCGTTATTAAAACGATAATAATAATGTCGTAATAAATTGTAATATTTACGATTTATAATGACGCATATAAATATTAATATAAATTATAATTATATTCAATCGTAAGCGGACTTTAAGGTGGGATTGTAAATTTTTTTGAAAGATGGCGGCGCTCGCTAGTGTGATCACTCGCGCTCGACAATTTCTTTTTGTTCTTTTTTTTTCTTTTTTCTTTTTTTTTTTTTTTTTTTTTTTTTCTTTTTTTCATTTTCTTCTTTTCTTTCATTCGACACGCAAAGCACGAGCTCGGAAGATTTTTCGAAAGAAAATTTTCCTAGTGATGTAATTTTTAAGACTGACGAAGAAAAAAAATGGACAAAGTGTGTGAACAAATAAATGTAATCGTTCGAAACTTCGAACAGTAGGATGATTATAAATTTTTTAGAAGGCAGCGACACGGCATGCTGCAGTTCGAGGACTTCGTGGGGTCGAAGGAAAGTTCTTTTTTCTCTCTTTTTTTTTTTTTTTTTTTTTTTTTTTTTGTTGGCGCGCGATACGAATTCTCGCGAAATTTACGTAGAAGACCCACGGTGCGTCGACCCAGATCTCAAGGAAATCGTTCGAGTATGTATCTCGGTTGGTTATTGCCATGTTATTTTCAGTTCGAGACGGTCAGCGTTTATTTATAGCATATAGTGCAGCTAGTATACGTCAAGACAGAGAGAGATAGATAGATAGAGAGAGAGAGAAGAGAGAGAGAGAGAAAGAGAAAAGACGTCTTATCGATTGTTGATCGATCAAATTAAACGGGATCTATAATTTTCAGAGAGAGAGAGAGAGAGAGAGAGAGAGAGAGAGAGAGAGAGAGAGAGAGAGAGAGAGAGAGAGAGAGAGAGAGAGAGAGCGCGAAAGATCATGGTTTACATAATCTAAGTTGAAAAAAAAAAAAAGAAAAAGAAAAAAAAAAGAAATACACAAAATCATTAAGAAAAAGAGTTCGAAAAAAAAAGTTAAACCTTAAAATGGAGAGATGCGGGATGAAAAAGGAAAAAAAAAGAAAAAAAATTTTATGTTTATTTCGTCTTCGATAATCCAAAATTTTTCTAATATATAAAATATTCGATAATAATATTTCACGATGAAATTTAAACGAAATTGAATTAAGGTAATAGCCAGGCAAGCCTTTTTGAGATCGATCGGTGCTTGCGGTTTTCTCTTTTATGCGATAGCGGAGCTGGTAGTAATAGTAGTAGTAGTAGTAGTAGTAGTAGTAGTAGTAGTAGTAGTAGTAGTAGTTGTTGGTCTATTACAGGAACCTCGACTATCTTTGGGCAACATCTACCTGTTCCCGGAAGTTCTGGATTCTCGCGTGTTTTCATGTAAATATGTATGTACGTACGTTCCTCAACAACGACGACGACGACGACGACGACGACGACGACGACGACGACGACGAGAGGAAGTAGGACCGATACCTCTTCTCCTTCTTTTCGAATAAAGCTTGCAAATTTTCTCTCTCGTAAAAAGAAAGCAAAAAAAAAGAAAAAAAAAAAAAAAGAGAAAAGAAAAAAAGAAAAGAGGAAGAAAAAGAAGGAAAGAAAAATTGCACACTGAAAGGTTTTAGAATAGTACAAGAAAGAAAGAAAGAAAGCAAAAAAAAAAGAAAAAGAAAAAGAAAAAGAAAAAGATAATTTACTCTTGGTGTCACGAAAGATCTATAAAGATTGAGAGAAATTCAAATCTGATAATTTCAATGTGAAAGAAAAATCATAAATCAGAAATATAGAGAAAAAATTAATTTCACGGATATTAATAATGAATTGTTTAGTAATTGTTAATCATTTTTTTATTGTTACAAAATAAATAAACTAGAATGAAAATAAAAAATTATATAGATAATATTTTTCATTTATATAGATAACAATTTCTATAGAATAGAAAATTATATAGATAATAGAATATATGAGATAAATATATATCGGGTATGATTTTCTTGTAAAAATTCTTTTCATATTTTATATTGGGAAAAGAGAAAGAGAGAAAGAATTTGGAGGAAGAGTAAAGGATATCGATGAAAAGGATGGTAAAAGAAAGAGTAATAGGAGGAAGGGAGGGAAGAAAGGAAGGCACGTTCTTCGTAGAAATCGACATTTTTCGATCAAAGAAGATAGCACAACAGATACTCTGGATTATATACCTGTTGTAAAGCATACCGATCCTCTTATGAAGAGTAAAGAGGGCTTTGAAAAAGAGGGGAAAGAAGGAATGGAAGGACGGAGAGACATGAAGAGAGAGAGAGAGAGAGAGAGAGAGAGAGGGAGGGGAGGGGAGGGGAAAGAGTGAGTCTTTTAAAGACGTGTGATTTATCTTTTCACAGTGACGGATGTGTTCACGGTATATCTTTTTTCCCTGAATCATCGGAGCAGCAAAGAAACTGAAAGGGAAAGAGTAAGACAGAGAGAGGGAGAGAGAGAGAGTGAGAGAGAGAGAGAGAGGGAGGGAGGGGTGGGGGAATTAAATTTCAACGAAAAGAAAATCATTTAAGATCGAGTTTTAACTATCGTTTCAATAGGATCGATTTATAAATTCTTTTCGTTCATCGATTTATAAATCGTTCGTTTTTATTGCCAACGAGGAAGAATATTAAATTAAAATATTATCGAATTTAATTGAGTAATAAATTAATACACTCATAACGACGGACACTCAGAAGTTTCTAAAAAAAAAAAAAAAAGAAAAAAAAAAAAAATCAATTCTTTATACTATCCTCTCGTGAATCAAATATATTTGCTAATCCTTGCTTTTTCAAATTATAAAAATTCAAGCTTAGCGAACTCTTTGATGTTACAACCGTGCAGATAAAATTCTTTCAAATCTTATACTATATATATAAAAGCACACACAGAGAAAGGGAGACAGAGAGAGAGAGAGAGAAAGAGGTCAGATTTAGCGACTATAAAATTTTTTTGATAATCCATAAACTCGTAGTTCCAATTTTATATTTCGATAGAGAGAAAGAGAGATAGAGAGGAAGAGAGAGAGAGAGAGAGAGAGAGAGAGAGAGAGAGAGAGAGAGAGAGATTAGATTTAGAGAGTACATAAATTATTCCATAATTTACCCATAAACTTTATAAATTCCAATTTTTCTTATTCATCGCATAGAGAGAAAGAGAGAGAAAAAAAGCAAGAGAGAGAGAGAGAGAGAGAGAGAGAGAGAGATAAAACGAGTATATAAAATTGTCCTAAATTTATAGACGAAAAATAGAAAAATAGATAAAGAGAGAGAGAGAGAGAGGGAGAAATGAAAAAAGAAATATAGAAATAAAAGATACGTAATGTAGAATTAAAAATGAAAAGGTAAAAGTGCAAAGTTAAAAAACGTATTTTAAGAGAACGAGTACGTATTAGACGTTACACGTTGTACCGATCAACAGAAGCACTCTTTTTAACGATAATCGCTTCTCCGCCATTTTGAATAGATCGTTTGCCCGCGTTTATTCAAGCATGGGCTTGGAAAAGGCCGCCAGCAGAAACGTGGCGTACATTAACACACGATCTGGGTCATGCACGCTCTCGGTGCAGATGATAGCGACGATAGATAGCAGCTACGATAAACGAAGCAACTGACTGATTACAAACCGACGACCTACATCAACTTGTATGTTGAGTCTCCTGTGAATCTCCGTTAGTACGTGTGTCTATGTTTGTTTATCTGTAAGTGTGTGCCGTCCATGTATTTGTGTATGTGCGTTCGTGTGTGCGCGTGTGGGTGGGTGAAGGCTCTCTAATACGTAACACGTGCGCCTACGGAATCATCGATAACGTGTGGAAATGATATTCTTATGAAAAAAAAAAAAGAAAAAAAAACAAAAAAAAAAAAAAAAGAAAACAAAAAAAAATGTCGATAAATATACGATTGGCTAATAATCGACGATTTCTAATACTTTGTATTTACACATAAATGCAATCACCCTTGACGTGTCTTATTATATAAATAAATAATATCGTATCTAAATGAATAACATTATGGTATGTATTTTTCTTTTTTTCTCTCTCTCTCATTCTCTCTCTCTCTCTCCTTTTTTTATCTTTTTTTTTTTTTTATATTTCTAATATATCTAAATGAAGACGGAATGTGTCCGAACGTGTGACAATAATTGACATTAACATCTTTTTTTTTTTTTTATATTGAAAATTCCATTTGCCAATTGCATCAAATTGATACGTTTAAAGAGAAAAAAAAAAAAAAAAAAAGGAAACAAAAGTGATTCATAAAAAAAAAATTCATAAAAAAAGAAGAAAAGAATATGGAAAAAATAATTTAATTAATAACTTTAACCTTAAAAAATAACTAAAATTAGATATAACGTGTATTTGTCGGATTAACGGCGAATGATGATTAACTAAGCATAAGAAAATAAATTCACACTTTTTTTTCGCGAATTAACACAACTATGAGAAACTTCCACTCTCTCTCTCTCTCTCTCTCTCTCTCTCTCTCTCTCTCTCTCTCTCGTTGCTGCGATTTTTTTCTTTTTTTTTTTTTTTATCGACAAAATTTATCGATTTTTTTCGTCAAGTATATTTTTCTTCTTCTTCTTCTTCTTTCCCCACTTCTCTTTTTTTATTTCTTTCTTATTTTTTCATTTTAACGCGAACGATGAACCGCCTATTCACGATACTAAACTAATTTTAGCATGATCTAAGCGAACGCAAATTTAAGGATCATTATATACAAGTTTATTTTTATGATTAAGAATCTCAAATGCGTAGTTTATATTTCGTTTCATACAAAAAGAAAAAAGAAAAAAAAAAAAAAAACAAAAAAAGAAAAAGAAAAGGAAGGAAAAAGTAAAAAAGGAAAAGAAAAAAGAACGAAAGTAGGAAAGAAGAATTTGTTACGTGATATCTGGTTCTTACGTGAAAAAAATAAATAAATATATAAATAAAGGATAACAATATAAAATAAAGTAAAATAAAGTACAATGCGATCATTGAAAAGAAAAAGATAAAAAAAGAAGGACATTAATGCAATACTTTCTTCAAGGTCATAACACTGTTTCTTTGTTTTCTTTTCTTTTCTTTTCTTTTCTTTTTTTATCATTTTTACAAAAATCTATGATTATATATATATATATATATATAATATATATATATATATATATATATATATATACCGTACGATCATAAGAAAAGAATATACAATAATAAAAAAAAATATATAAATATGTATTATATATATATATATATATATAAAAATATATCAAGTAAGAACAGATATAAGAATTCTGTCGTAGTAACGTTCGAACGGACGTCGAAAAAAAATAAAAAAAAAAAAAAAAAAAAAAAAAAAACGAAAAAAAAACGAAAAAAAAAAATAAAAGAAAAAGAAAAAAAAATAGAGAGATGCAAACAACGGCTGCTAACTTGGTTGTCCGATTGCGTAACTCAAAGAAACGAGACGAGAGATCAAAGGCATGGAATAAGATAGATGGATAGATAGAGAAAGAGAGAAAGAAATAGAGAGAGAGAGGGAAAGATAGAGAGAGAGAGAAAGAGTGCATCGTCGAGTCAACGAGTAAAATATATGGAGTAGGAGGAGAAGGAGAAAAAGGGGGAAGAGGGGAAAGAGGAGGAGAAGGAGGAGGAGGAGGAGGAGGAGGAGGAGGACGTTCGAGCTCATCTGGAAGTTGGCCTGATAAAACTTGTCTGATAAGTTAGCGCTCTGGTAAATATAGAATGTACTCGATATGTGTTCTTCGGTCATCATGCTGTCACACGATCGACGAACGTGAATCTTTCTCTTTTTCTTTCACTCTTTTTCTCTCTCTTTCTCTTTCTCTCTCTCTCTCTCTCTCTTTCAATGGCTGTCTTTCTCTCTCTTTCTCATTCTCTTCCTCTCTCTCTCTCTTTCAATGGCTGTCTTTCTCTCTCTTTCTCACTCTCTTCCTGTCTCTCTCTCTCTCTTTTTTACTCATTCTCTCTCTCTCTCTCTCTCTCTCTCTCTCTCTCTCTCTCTCTTTTTCTCACTCATTCTCTCCCTTTCTCTCACTCACTCTCTTCTTTCTCTTTTTCTTTCTACTTGTAAAAAAATTTTTTTCCTTTAACCTTTTCTCTTTCTTTAAATTTTTAAACTACTACAAAAGACACGGGATTTACTTAAAAAGCTTTACACGCGGACATTAAATTTCAAACGAAATGTAGCCAGCTTAGGTATATAATTTTATTCGTAAAAAGGCAGAAAGAAAAGAGATAAGAAAAAAAAAAAAAAAAAAAAAAAAAAAAGAAAAAAGAAAAAAAAAAAAAGAAAGAAAAAGAAAAAAAAAATAAGGCAAAGAGAAAATTATTCGATTAAAATGAATTTCGAACAAAAGTCAGGAACAATTTCTGTATAAAATATTTCAAGCGCGTAATTTGCGCGTCTTTTTTCTTTTCTTTTGTTTCATTTAAAATGTCGCCAAAAAAAAATTGCATCTCTAAAGGAACTCAAAGGAAGATACGTGTCTTTTACGTCTAAAATGATTAAAATGTTTTTTTTTTTTCTTTTTTTTTTTTCTTTTTCTTTTTTTTTTCTCTAGAAACAATTAATAAGTTTTAACGTTAAAATAAATTATGCAAAGAAATATTGTAAAATATAAATAATTTTTTACTTGTCATTTATTATACTTTAGTTTTCTTATATTTGTAATTCTTTCTTCAGACTATTCTTTCCCTTACTTCTTTTTTTTTTTTTTTTCCTTTTGATGCAACGCTTCGCGAACGGCTCATCCGAAGAAGAACTTGATTTCTTCAGGGTCAAGGTCACAGACATCGTGGATCAAGGAAAAGAATTAGCGATAACATAAGTGGCGAAAGAAAATAACTATACACATAGAGACATCACGGGCACCTACATACATACACACACACACATATATATATATATATATATACATATATACATTACGCACGAGCGTCTGTATATTTAGATAGGTGCTTTAACCGCTGTTGCTCTGACGCTGACGTTCTTCTTGAGCGATAAAAAAAGAAAAGAAAAGAAAAGAAAAAGAAAAGAAAGAAAGAGCGAGACAAGGAGAGAGAGAGAGGGAGAGAGAGAGAGGGAGAGAGAGAGAGAGAGAGAGAGAAACGAATAGAAAAACATGACGGTAAAAAAGTAAATAGAAAGTAAATATTTCATGATTCTCCTTCATTCTCTTTGCATACCTACATAAATATCTAATTTTGATTGGATTTATCTGGCAATTTATCTTACGTTAGTTCGAACGTTCTCCCTTAGTTAGATCAAAAATGTATTAAAACTCGTTTCTAGAATCGCCCATCAATTATTTCACGTGGTGCACATGTACATATTCCGTTGTAATGACGTTTAATGGGATTTTAACAAGCCCGATATACTTGCATACATATATATGTATATATATGTGTGTGTGTGTGTGTGTGTGTGTGTGTGTGTGTGTGTGCGCGCGTGGAAGTATATACGTATATACTTGTGTAAACCTTCAGTTTATTTTGCATATATCTTTGTTATCTAGTTACGTAGTTCCCTTCCGTAAGTAATTAATTCGATACGGGAAGATTTTACCGGGAGTACATAAATTAGACACCAATTAATATGAAGGCAGATATCAAAGTATTTCCTTCGAGTTTTTCTCTCTTTTTTTTTTTTTTTTTTTTTTTTTGTTTCTTTTCAACAAGAATTAGATTAGATTTGATTTGATTTGACTTGAATTGATATCCATTCGATTTATATTATTTATATTCGAATAATAGATACAACTTGTATCGGAAGATAAATATTTTTCGAAAAAAAAAGAAAAAAAAAAGAAGAAAAAAGAAATAAGGAAAAAAAAATATACATATATATATATATATATATCATATATATACACATATATTTACATTAATTAATAAATAATAAAATATTAGCGCTATAATATAATATAATATACTATATGTAATATATTTTTTGTAAAAATTTCGAAGTTTCTCGATGAAAAGGAATAAAAGAAAAAAAAAAAAAAATAAAATAAAAGAAGAAAAACAAATAAAATAAAGTAAATTGAAAAAAAGAAAAAAAAAAAAGAAAAAGTAGCGGACACCGGGAACACAAGTGGTCGACATTTTATATATAGATTCGAAGATCGCCCGCGTTTTTCTTCTTCCGTAGTTGCTCTAACATCACTTACGCCCTTCCTCCTTCATCCGTTTCTCTAAGCAACGATAGGAAGGACAACGAGTGCACCGGAAACGTAAGCGAAAGGTCGCCGGAATGTCGTCATAAAAGAGCGCGGGTTTATCACTCTCGTAAAAGTGCTACGGGAAAAAGATAAAAGTGAATATAACTCGTACGCGAGAAATTTTTTCCTTCTTATGTTGTGCACGATTGTCCTTTTCGCTATCCTATCCGACGTCTATGAAAGGAAAAAAAAAGAAAAAAAAAAAAAAAAGAAAAAAAAAATAAAAATAAAAAAGAAAAAAAAAAAGAAAAAGAACGAAATGTAGAGAAAGAGAATGATGAGGAGGGGGAAGGACTCCGGAAAGCGGGCAGCAAGGGGACGACTCTTTGCTTTTATAATAAATTCATAATCCATAGATATATCGTATAAATAAAATATCAATTTTTTTTTTTTTTTTTTTTTTATAATGTCTCCTTACCCTGTGATCCTTCTCCTAAGTAAACCAACCCACTCATCCACCCATCAAGTTTTATATAATTATGTAATATGTACGATCCCTTATTAATCTAAAATCTATAATTCGTACGATATCAAATTAAATTTAAATAGCCCGCCATATCTCTGCCAAGTGCTCGATAAAATATTCGAGAAGTACCTTGACGATCTTCGATATTCCAGAAAGTGTTCATTTTATAATACATCATAAAAGAATATTATTCACGATCGAATAAGATAATTAAATTATATTTGTTCGTGTATATAACTTATTATTATTATTATTATTATTATTATTATTATTATTATTAAAATAATTTTCTTCTTAATTTCGTATTAATAAATAATTCTTTATAAACTTTTATATAGATATCGATCGAATAATCTTTTTTTTCTTTTTTTTCTTTTTTTATAATAAATCAATCCCTTAAATAAAATGAGCTTCTTTTTTAAATTTAATAAATAATAAAATATTGAATTTAATAAATCAAATAAAGTTTCTCGTAATATAAACGATAAACGGTTTTAATTGATAAGTAATTTTTATCATATATACACGCACGCACATACACACACACACACACACACACACATATATATATATATATACAATAAATACATATTTTCAATTTAAATATCACGTATGAAATGAGCTGATTCAAATTGGCTATAATAAAAGCATAAGTAAGTAAGTACTTGGGAACGATAGATAGAATAAGAGGGATCAGTGAAAAGTGATAATGGTATCATTTGATGGCTTCGAGAAACAAGGGAGTGTGAGGGACGAAAGAGAAGAGGGGTCAAAACGCATACGCTGACATGTTGATGACGTGAGGAGTGAGGAATGGGTGGGATGGGTGATAAGGTGGGGAACGAGTAGGAGGGATAAGGAAGGAGGGGACATAGAAAGGGCTCGTACATTGCATGCGACAATAATTATTATATGGGCCAGTGGTCGGTAGGCGTGGGAGGGTCCGTGCTAGTCGACATATTGTCATTAACCTCATGCGTCTGTCGTCCCCAACAGTATGGGACAGAACAGAACAGAACAGAACGGAACAGAATAGAACAGAACGGAACAGAACAGAACAGAACGGAACAGAACAGAACAGAACATGACATAGCACAGAACGAAACGGCACAGTACACTGCAGCACAGAATAACATACACAACAGGACATAACGCATACACAGCGTCATTCGCATCATTCTCGATGGCTCTATATACTATAATATCATGTGTTCGAGAGATATTGTGTTGAAGACATGTAATATATTACAAACGTGTGAGTGCGAAGGAGAACCTTCTGCTCCCTACTAATACTATTACAGAACCATCATCAACAACCACTAGCAACATTATTCTAATTCAACCACCATCTTTCATGTATATATATATATATATATATATATATATGTAGTAAAGATGCACACGCACACGTGTAAATACGTACACATGATCTCTCTCTCTCTCTCTCTCTCTCTCTCTCTTTCTCTATCTACCTGTCTATCTATCTATCTATCTATCTCTCATCTACAGTTGTTCACGACTAGAAGAACATTTGCAAACTATGCCCGTCCAGAAAAAAATAGAGAGAGAGAGAGAGAGAAAAAGACAGAGTACAGTCGTTCGTGCATTGCTAGTCAAGGCCGTATCTGCATCTTGCCCACGCAAATTTTGCCACGAACGAATGTGAACGTTTCTTTTCTCTTTCTTACTCTCTCTCTATCTCTCTCTCTCTCTCTCTCCCTCTCTCTCTTTTTCTCTCTTTGTTGTCTCGTCTAATATTCGTATTCGTGTTCGTATTCGTCTTAGTCTTCGTCTTTGACGAGAAACATTTATGCTATCGAACATCAGGAAACGATAATATTCTCTATTTATTCATGACTTTTATCTTCCCACGAATTATTCGCCATTACTGATATTTTTGTTCGAAACAATTCTTTCCTTTTTTTCTTTTCAACATCTCAACGAAATGACATTTAATAAATATATATGATATTTATTGTTATCAAGTATCTATACGTAATTTAACAAGTGA
>NC_140816.1:7367500-7377500 GCF_050613455.1 Vespa mandarinia | reverse complement strand
TTTTTTTACTTTACAAAAATTATTTTTGTATTAGAAAATCTAATACGGGCGAACAATTTAGATCGCTCGAATAATAATTCGATGAAGGAAAAAAAAAAAAAAGAAAAAGAAAAAAGTTAAAAATAAAAGACAAAGAAAATGTTAAGAAAAGTTACAAAATTAATCAGTGATAAAACAAAATTGATTGGCCATGAGAATATCAATCGTTAAGTCTATCTAAAGAAATTCGGTGAATCAATTGCGAGTAACATAAGATAGTATGAATAATTTAAGAATAAAAATATAAAGTGAAGGAGAGAGTTACAAATAGAAAAAAAAATTTTTGAAAAGTTATAAAATTAATCAGTACCGATTAAAATAGATTCTAATGAAAATTTGAATTTTAAAGTGTAGAAAAATTTACTTGATAAATCATTTATGGCTGGCGTTTAAGATCGTGCGAATTTTAGAATGAGAGTAGACGATAGTACAGTAAAGGGATGGAAAGAGAAAAGAAAATGGAAGGAAAGAAAGAAAGAAAGAAAGAAAGAGAAAAATAAAAAGAGAAGAAAAAAATCTTAAGAAAAAATACAAGAATTAAACAGATACACTTGCTTGAAATTGATTAAAATCATAGAAATATGAAAAAGATTCAATCGAAAAGAATCAAGAGAACGAATTTATGAAAATCATTCGAAGAGATGAAGAGGTAGAAGGAGAAGGAAAAAGGAGAAGGAGGGAATAAGGGTAGAAGTGGGAGTATAAGAGAGAGAGAGAGAGAGAGAGAGAGAGAGAGAGAGAGAGAGAGAGAATGCACGAATCGAGGTCGGTCGAAAAATGGGGGAAAGGAAAAGGATGGTGGCGGCGAATTGGTGCCTCGGCGTCGCGACGACGACGTCTCGGTTTAAATTCCAGGCCGCGAGAATTGCATCTGGCACGGTGGAAGAGAGTATCTGCAGAAAGAGAGAGAGAGAGAGAGAGAGAGAGAGAGAGAGAGAGAGAGAGAGAGAGAAGATCGGTGAACACCGACGACGTGCTTCCTCTTGAAAACGTGGACGAAGCGATACAAGAAATCCTATTTTAGTTTGAGAAATACAAACGAAACTCGCTTCCTCGGACGATGGCGACGTTTAACGTTTAAATTTATTTCTCTTTCTTCCTTTTCCTCTTCTTCTTCTTCTTCTTCATCTTCTGTTTCTTCTCTTCCAGAAGCGAGAAGAACAAGATTAAAGCGGGCATTCGTACGTGACACGTACGAATACGCGTTTTTTTGCGCGAGATCATTTGATTGAAATAATAAAACAAACAAAAAAAAAAAAAAAGAAAAAAAAATGAAAAAAAATAAAAAAAAAAATAAATAAATAAATAGAAAAAGAATAGAAGAAAAAAACCTGCGCTCGCTTCTCCCCTTTTTCTCTCTTCCTTCCATTTTCTATCATTCTTATTATTTTTTGTAATCCATAATTTTTCCTTTCTTTCTTTTTTATTTCTTTTTCTATTTCTATCACTTTTCTCCGTTCAATTTTATTTCTAATAATATTTTTCCCACGGAGTTAACCAATTTTCGTCATCTTATTAGACACGATTGAATATGCAAGGTAAGAAATAATAACTGGTATAGTAACGTATTACGTTAAACAGTAAATATATATAAATATATATATATATATATATATATATATATATATATAATACGTATGTAACGGTGGGCTAGAATAGCGAGAATCCTTTAAAGTGTCCCGAAGGGAGACCATGGGGCTTCCCTATGTCTCACGGAGAAAGGTAAAGAAAGAAAGAAAGAAAAAGAAATAGAAAAAAAAAAAGAAAAAAAGAAGATAAACAAGAAAAGAAGGAAGAAACAAAATAAATAACGTTACGTGGTTGAGTTAAGATCGCAACGATCGATCGAAGGTGGAGCTAACGTATGGAAGATATAGAGGAGAGAGAGAGAGAGAGAGAGAGAAAGAGAGAGAGAGAGAGAGAAAGAGAGAGAGAGATTAGGGTTAATGAAACATTCCAAAGAGGAGGAGCAGGATAAGAAAGGAGGAGAATGAGAATGAGGAGAAAGAGGATGCGGATGAGGATCAGGATGAGGAATCGTTTTTGAAGGAAGGAAGGAAGGAAGGAAGGAAGGAAGGAAGGAAGAGTCTATGAACAGAGAAAAATTTTCGAACCTAACCGATGACGCTCAACTTGAGACACAGTGAGCTCTCTGTTTCCCTTCCCTTCTCCCCCGCCCGTTCCTTCCCAATCCCCCCCCTCCCACCCCTTTTACAAAGAAATACTTTAATCAAAACGGCATTATAAAGGCGAAACGCCTCAGCAGAAACGAACTGTTGCTCTCTCTCTCTCTCTCTCTCTCTCTCTCTCTCTCTCTCTCTCTCTCTCTCTCTCTCGTCTTCGTCCGCCTCCGCATCAAAGCTCGACGTTCGGTCTGATTTAATCGCGCTGACGCGGACATTCTCGGTCCTCGAGCATTTTAACGAGCGTTCTAGCTTCGCTTTTTAACATCGAAAGAAAGAAGAATACTTTAAGGGAGCGTTAAACCTGAACGCGTTTAATTCGTTTCGGCCGATTCGAACGACCTCGATTAATCATACCTGTCGGGAGAAACGACGATCTCTCATTACTCTTATTCAACTGGCGCCGATTTTCTTTCGAAATCGTCTAATAAAAAAAGAGAAAAAAAAAAAAGAAATAAAAATAAAAATAAAAATGAAAAGGAAAGAAAGAAAGAAAGAAAGAAAGAAAGAAAGAAAGAAAAAAATTCCGACGATTTTTTCTTCCTTTTTGTTTTTTTCCATTTTTTTTTCTCAATTTTTTAATTAGCAAAATCAATCGATCCACGAAATTATCCCCCTCTACCGCCATATTGAACGGCGACTCCCCTTCCACTGTTATTATAAGGGACGGCGTCGTAGATAAAGCAAATGATCCTTCCGAGAAACCACTGTTTCAAGATATTTAGTACTGAGTTGCGTCTTGAAAGATGATATTCATCTGTCAGGGGATTCTAAGAAAGTCCGCTTCGTTAAGGATCCTCCCTCTCTCTCTCTCTCTCTCTCTGTCCCTCTCTTCCAAATGTACGATAGACGGCAGAAAGGAAAATCTTTTTACTGATTTTATTAATCCGTAATCCCTTTAACGCCTATTAATCCTCGTAAATGTCACTTATTTAGATCGATATTAAATAATAAAAAAAAAGTTAGACTCACCTATCTTACTGTTGGGACTATAAGGATCGTAGCTGCTAGTGCTCATCGGGCTCGCGTAACCGTTGTTGCTCGCGGGCGGTTGTTGCTGTTGATGGGCAAGAGGGCTCGAATGAGCTAATGGTGGTTGGGGATCGGGCAACTGTTGTTGGGGCGTCGTATATACGACGTGATGACTTTGTAAGGTGGCCTGAGGTGATCCAGGACTCCCGGTGGCGAGCCAATCGTCTGGCCTGGATGTCTTGTTGCTGCTTGGGATTCCAGCAAATAGACCGCTACCGGTACCAACCGGTCCAGTTACCGCCGATGGCGTCGTCGATGTACCGGCCAGGTGTTCGGGCACTTCGGCCTTGACAAGAGTCAAGGACGCCGCGCTAGCAACGATCGTACTGTCCCCAGGAACGGTCCCTGGGACAGCAGCACCGATGGCCGTGCTGGGACCGGTACCAGTTCCGGTACCAGTTCCGGTTCCGGTACCAGTGCCATTGCTCGTCTCCATGCTCGAGTCGCTGGTATCCATGGTGGATGTCGGTGGATCGGCCGTGGCTAGCCTGGACGTCGCTGCCAGGACGACACCCCCCGCACCGACCACCCCCGACGCCTCATCGTAACGCACCGCTACGTTACCGCTCACTAAGCTGGCCACCGTGACGAGTCCTCTCCTTTCTATCTTACTTACTTACGTGACCTCTACGCTGCTCTCTTCCTTCCTACCTTCCTTTTCCTTTTTCTTCTTCCTTTTCCTTTTTATCTTTTTACAATTAAGCGAGTCCACCTTTTGTCCTTTCCCTCTTACTTCTCTCCTTCTTTTCGTCTCTCGCCGTACGAGAGAAGGCAGTGATGTTTTGATGAGTCTATCTATCTCTCTCTTTCTCTCTCTCTCTCTTTCTGTTCCTTTCTTTTCCTCTGTCTATCTTATATTTCCCCTTTACATTCTCTATCTTTCTTAGTTCTACGTACGAGAAAAATAATGCGTCTCTTTCAGCTCCTTCCCTCTTCAAAAGTAACCTCGCTCTCTTCCTGAGATCTTTGAAAAGAGAGAGAGCGCTATCCTTCTATTTTCTTCTCCTTTTCTTTTCTTTCACTCACTCAATCTCTCTCTCTCTCTCTCTTCTTGCTTTCAATGAGACGATCGATACGCACACTCAACGAGACTACCGAGTTTCGTATCGATCCAAGTGTCGATGCTTTCTTTCTTCTTCTTCTTCTTCTTCTTTCTAAAATTTTTTGAGAATCTCTAACGATACTTATTTATTTATTTTTTTTTCTTCTTCCTCTTCGACTCTATCCAGATATTATTTCCTTCTATTATCGTTCTAATTTATTGTTGCATTAAAACGCTCGGCTACGTCCACGATCGTTTAAATAAGATCGTAGACGATTCTATTATCGCGATCGACGATCGATCACGAAACGATTCTCTTCCACCACCGCCAATTCCCTTCGTAGCCTCCTCCTCATGCGGAAGGGTTAGAGTTTCGCGTGCTCGCGAGCGCATCGATAATCCCTCTCATCAAAGTTCGATATTAGCAATCGTCGCCCGTCCGATTGGCTTTGAGGTATCTGGAACAATATAATAATAAAGATCTAATTAGACGAAATTTCGATGTAATTGTAAATTCTTCTATTTGAAAAAAGAATATTTATGTTCTCTATGGTTTTCAAAAATCAATATATATATATATATATATATGCAAGTTCGATCGTATATATGAAATTGTTCGTTAACAATTAACACGAAGTGATGATCCTCGTTCGAGCTATTAAATCAATTGTTCGTTTATTAAACCTACAATGATTCTCAGTGATTCTCGAATAAAAAATAAAAAGGATATGCAACAGGTAGAAAACAAATTCTATTTCTATTTCGAACGAAACTACAAAATTTCAATTGAATATATCGTAAACGTTATTGAAAACGAGCATGAATCCTCTCATCCTCCCGGATGAAAGGGCTTACACCGTTCGCGTGTATGGAAAAGTCCTACTACTACCTACCGTGACCTATTATTTCATGTTAAAAGAGATAAATAAACGGAAACCAATACCGCTGACAACGTGCTTCGCGTGTCACGCATGTCATGCATATGCGAATTTAAGGAACCAAATTGACGAGCGTCTAAAGCTAACCGTGACACGACACCATTATCCATCCCTCCCACCCTATATAGCTAGCTTAGCCTTTTTACGATCTAACGTAAAATATCGTCAATTGAGTTTCCTTCAATCGACATTTTTTTTTCTCCTTTCCCTTCTCTTTCTCTTTCTTTCTTTTTATCTCTTGTTGTTTTCTTTTCTCTTTCTTCTCTTCTTTTTTTTTCTTTTTTTTCTCTTTTTTTTTTTTTTTGTTAACCTTCCTAAACAATGATTCGCCGTGTCGAACTCGAGTTGGGTCATAATACTAAAAGGAATTCGACGATGTCCGCGAAAACGAATGACGGGACGCTTTACATAACGTCTCGACGATTCCTCACACTCATTTTTTTGTATTCTCTGAAAACATTCGATTAAGGATGAGGAAAGAAAAAAATTACAAAAAAAAGAAAAAAAGAACTCAATTCTTACCGATTGGATCGATGATCTCCGATTGATTTTTTTTTTCTTTTTTAAATTTTTCTATAAACGAACGTTACGCACACTGAACGATAATGGGGAAATAATAACAATAATAACAATAATAATAATAATAATAATAATACTAATCATAATAATAATAATAATAATAATAATAATAATAATAATAATAATAATAATAATAATAATAATAACAAAAACAACATCAACAGTAATAATAAACGATTAAAAAAAAAAAAAAAAAAAAAAAAAGAGAGAAAAGGCAAAAAGATCAGAAAGAATTTGCGTGTTCGTTGGCGAAAGAAAAAGAGAAAGAAAGAGATAGAGAGATAGAGAGAGAGAGAGAGAGACAGAGAGAGAGAGAGAAACAAACAAACAAAAAAAAAACAAAAAACAAAAAACAAAAAAAAAACAAAAAAAAAAAAAAAAGAAAGAATAAAATTTACGGGACAATTCGCAGGGATCCCCGGATGGTCGTTTACGAAAAGTAGAAGAATAAAGTAAAGAACGTTAAAAGACAAAGTTTCGTCTCCGATCGTCGCGATCGTACCGCGTAGCGTGACGCAGTTGCCGAAACTGCGCCACGATCGCCCCCCACCACCGGTTCGAGCACGGTGGGCCTTGAAACGAGGCCGTGGTTGGGCGCGCGGCGAGTCCGTCGCTCTCGATGGTGGTGTCGGTCGGTCGGTCGTTCTGGTGGTGTTCGGGGTGGAAGGGAGAAGGGGGCCAGGATGAGATCGAAGGGAGGGAGAATGGTAGGAGGTGGGAGCAGGGGAAGAGGGAGGGGGCCAGTGGGTCCGCGACTTTCTACGCAAGCTACGACGAACTCGAATACATCGGAGTTGGCCCAAAAAAAGTAATAAGACGTGCGTTCCCTCCGATATCTCTTGTTTATCCATCCATCCTCTCTCTCTCTCACTCTCTTTCTCTCTCTCACTCTTTCTGTCTGTCTTCTTTTCCCCCACTTCTACTTCGTCAACTTCGTCTTTGCTTCGGGACCCCCTTCTCTCTCTCTCTATCTTCCCCCACCCACACCCTCTCCACCATCACCCTATTCATTTCCTTCTCTACTTCTCTCTTTCTCTCTCTCTCTCTCTCTCTCTCTCGTTCTCGTCGTCGGCACGACTTCAACTATACTTCAGGAACGGTAAGTGTATTCAAGAAGTCCACCAGTGTCTTAAAGAATTTTTTATTCGATTAGCTTGAAAAAATGGCTTTAATTGTTATATACACGGTATTACGAATATGGAATAATACGAAACGAAAGAAATAAAAAAGAGAAGTAACAGCTAAAATAAAGGAAAAAAAAAAAAAAAAAAAAAATGATCGAGATTCGTCGATCGAAAATATTTGGAGGAAATATTGAAAAAGGAAAAGGAAAAAAAAAAAAAAAAAGAAAAAAAGAAAAAGAACAAGAAGATAAATAAATAAAAATTAATAAACTTTCAACGTAACGTAAAGCAAGTTTGATGGATCGATAAATGATTCTTATTAAAGTTCTCTCGTTCGAATGAAAGGAAGAAATCATAATGAACGAATTTATTGAATCAGATCTAAGGTAATATCATTAGCAAATAATAGGAGACACTCGTAGTAGTAGAATCGTCGTTCAATGTGAAGAAAGAAAAGGAGGTGGATTAGGTGGAGAAAAAAGCGAGGTATTTAGTCAGGATAAAAAGAAGAAGGATCGAAAGTGAGCGACTTTATATACGAGTACTCAGGAAAGTAACTAGCCAATTAATTGGTTAAGCTAACTAGCCAGGTTACTAGCTGTCTAACTAGTAACCAGCTGATTAGCCAGGCGGACCAAAGCACTAGGCAAAACCAAGTAAAGTAACTGGCCGACCTGTCCGACCGGACGCGACTATCTCTAAAACGCTATTTCATTCATCGTCGACGCCCACCTAAGTTACCGCACGGAGGAATCTACGAGCGCATGGAAACGTCGTTATCTTGCGTTTAAATATAAACTTGCGATCCGGACGGCACAAGATTGCACTTCCTGCTTGCTGTTAACGTGCTGCGCGCCCGCGCGCACAAGAGAGAGAGAGAGAGAGAGAGAGAGATAGAGATAGAGATAGAAGTGAGGAGGAGTAATACAGAGGGAATGGTCTCGTCGCGTGCTCTCTTCTCGACCTCTGAGAATATCGAGAGTGTTCCACTTATCTTCGATTCTAGTCTAAAAGATTCGAAACTTGCTTTAACGTTTTCTTTCAATGCTCTCGTATATTATTCTCCTTGAAAAATATCTCGATAAAAGTTTTAACAAGTTCTATATGATATCCGATATTGGAAAGTTTTTGGAAAATGTTTTCGTATTTGCTATTTATTTATCTCATATGTATAACGTGCGTGTATTATGTGATGTTTGCGCGTGTATATACATGTATATATATTTGTATTACATATTTTGTAATATATTACGTTAATATTACATTACGTTAACATTACGTTAATATTACAATTAATATTGTCACGTTGAATATTATAAATTACATTGACAATCAACTTCGAGGATTTGATTAAAAATATGTAATATATATATATATATATGTATATATGTATATATATTTATAATTTGACATTTATTATTTGACATTTGAAAGACATTTAAAGTTTAAAAAGAAGTTAAGAGTTTTTAGAGTATAAATTATGACAATAATTTTCTTCCTTTTTTTTCTCTCTTTTTTTTTTCTTTCCAATAATTTTCTTTAGTTTTCTTTTTCATTTTTCTCTTATCTGAAGAACGATAAAGAAGAAAAAGAAATTATAAAAGTTGAATGAATAACATCGATGGATAAAACATCAATGGAATCGATAAAAAAAAAAAAAAAAAAAAAAAAAAAAAAAAGAAAAAAAAAATTTCGATCGAACGTTCGTACGAATGGAATGAGAAAGGGAGAAAAAGAAAATGCAAAAGAAAAGGAAAAGAAAAAAAGAAGAAAAAGAAAAAAAGAACAAGACGAAAACAATGAAATTAAATAGAAAATATGATAAAAGAAAAAAAAAAAAAAAAAAAAACAAGGGAAAACAAAAACAAAATACAAAAACAAAAAAAAAAAGAAAACTAGAAAATCTGCACGGACTACATATCATGTTTAATGTATAATGAATACTTATCCCCCATAATCTGTTTAACCTAACGTGGAATGTAAATAACAAAACAGATAGAAAGAAAAATCGTGACAACTAGGAAGAAATATCATGCTTATCGACAGTTAGCCTGCAATCCTATGCGTTCGGGTTCATCGGGAATCAAACACAACGGATGCATCGTGCATCCGCATAGTATAAGTACGCAACATGAATATCGATAAAAGCAGCAACGCTACATCACAACTTATCTATGTGATGTACTTTTTACATAGCATTTATAGCTAAGTAAATTGATCGAATTATTTTCTGATAGATAAATGAGAATCATCGACGTTTACGAAATAGGAAAAAATCTTCGAACGATCTTTAATGATTCATTTATAGATATTATAGATATTATAGATATGATATAATAGATAATCGACTCTCTCTCTCTCTCTCTCTCTCTCTCTCTCTTTCTCTCTCTCTTTATCGATTAATCTCAATTATCCTGCTAAATATTTCCTTTCTTTCTTTTTATTTCTCTTTCTTTCCTTTTTTCTTCTTTTTTTTTCTTTTTTCTTTTTCTTCTATTTATCATCATTTAATAAACAACAATTGGGATTGCGACATATGTACGCATTAATATATCATATTCTAATTTAGTTCGATTAAAATGGAATGTACGCGTGTATCCATTATATTTCGATCGTCCAGGATGGAATACAACTTTGTTTAAAAAAAAAAAAAAAAAAAAATATATATATATATATATATATATATATATATAATTGCTCTATAGTAACCTGCAATGATTTCTTATTATCCTCACCTCTATCATTCCCCTCCCCCTCCCCCACCCCGCACCGCTCCCTCCCCTCTTCACCGTTCGTCTTCCGGTTAAATTGGAAGTTTAATTAATTCATTATAAAATGTATTAAAGGGATAACATGAACGAACGAAAGTGATTATTATCTCTCGATATGGCATCTGATATTATCGACTTGCCCGGAATGTTCGTAAGCTGATTCTCTTTTATCTTCCATTGACGTATCAAATTGTGATTGAGTTAAGGGAAAAAAAAAAAAAAAAAAAAAAAAAAAAAAACATGTATCATAACAAACTTAATGAAAAATGTCGTATTATCAAACAAAAATTGT
>NC_140816.1:7362500-7365000 GCF_050613455.1 Vespa mandarinia | reverse complement strand
CTAACACAACGATCATCATCATCGCGCCACAATCAACAGCAATACCATCACTATTATTCCTACTATTAGTAAAGTCCAGTGTTAAATGCAATGGGAACACGTCTCGAAGCGATGCCAAGATAAAGCGACACAACGATCTGAATCCTTCCTACTATTCCAAAGATCTAGGACTCGGATTCCTTAGTTATTTCTCTATCTTCGTTATAGAAGCGCTTATAGATAGAGGGTCAGTATCGTACAAACGAGAGAACGAATATAAGGGAGAATTTTAAGTGATAAAGGATTTTAGGATTAAGCGATGAAACTTAACAAATATTTGGAATATATTTAAACGTGTCCGCACAACGTTTAATAAAATCATCTCAAATGAAACCAGGATTAATCCATTAGCCAAACATACCATATATATATATATATACATATCCCTCATTATCTCACTTAGGCCTTCGCATTTAACATAATGAAAAAGTTATAGATATTTCTTCAAAGTCGAACTCATACATATATATACCTTATGAATATTTGAAATACGTCGATAATTGGAATGTTGTGTCGAGAGCATGATGATCGGAAATTACATTGAAATTTATCAAGGGTACCAGGGATCTCTTTGAATCTCAAAATGTTGTCTCTCTAATCTTTTTGGTAAACGGAACGATCGAGGACGGAAACGTATAACGTTTTAGGTACTCTTTGACTCTGAAAGATTCATGAGAAGGTTCACGGTTCGTGATTTCCTCCGCCGTGGCTAATTCTTCTTCCTCGATCTAAAGATACGACTTTTACCTTTTGATGATGATAATAGAAATTTTTACTACATCATATATATATATATATATATATATATATATATATATATATACATATATATAAAAATACATAAACGTTTTATCGATCCTTATGATTAAATCAACGTATGAAAACGTAGGGTAGAAATTAATTATCAACGACATCTCGACAGGCGAAAGCTAGCTTATAGAGAGATAAGTTCAAAGGTAACGAAAGGGATGAACGCTATTGTTTGGCTTGATGACAAAACAAAACAAAAAAACAAAAAACAAAAAAAAAAAATAAAAAAGGAAAAAAGAAAAGAAGAAAAAAAAAAGAAAAGAAAAAACAAATTGCACCCCCAATGAGGGCGTAACAAAAGGGCGTTTTAAAATAGACAGTATGTAGTGTTGTATACGACGTTCCATCGCGTAAGTTAGCTAGAACAGGTTGAATGTCGGGACCTGGACGGACGCGTGGGTGGTGAGCGTCTAGCAGCGAAGAGAGGGTGGGGGGGAAGGAACGAGGAGTGGTGGGGAGGAGGGAGGGGGCCCGGTGGGTCGAAATCGATTCCACCCTTGTGCCAGCACGCTGCTCGCGGTAGGGAGTGTGCATGCGCGCTGCAAGTAGGGCAAAGCCGACCGCGAGCACCCTCCTCCTCCTTTTCTCTTTCCTCTCCTAACCTTCTTCATCCTCTTCTCCCTCTCTATTACCATCCTCCTCGTCTCTTCTCTACACTTCATCCTCCTTCGCATCGTCGAAGCTGCCGACGGTAGGGCCGCAGAGTTTGCTGGCGCCAAACAGACAGAACGTGATTGGTTGTGCGACTTTGTACGCATCCCGACCAACGTAATCCCATCAACAATTGTCGTCACATTTTTTTTTCAACATTGTTTTCTGCTTCTATTTTAGATATTTTTCTTTTTAGTTTTTTCTCTTTTCTTTTCTATATCAACCGTCTGATTTTTCATCGGACGTGTTTGATAAATTGTCGCATAATCTGTCGCATACTATCGTAGAAATCAATTTTCAATGTAATAATCGGTTTGTTCCATTTCAAAGAAATTTTTCATAATGAATTTTTGACGATTGTTGTATTGACATACTTTAACGTACTCCCGTAGAAATTATTTCTACATAGTAATATAATAATATTAATATATCGATAAATATATTGATTCGTATGATTTCAAAAAATTAATTCATTGATTTTGAAAAAGATAATAAATAATTCTTATTTCACAGGAATAATAATTGAAATGAAAATTTTTGTATATTAAGAATCAGGATCGATGAATGATATATGTATGTTAGTTATTACGAATGGATAAATGAAGTCAATTTATGGATAGCGATTTTGATATTCTGGTAGGGATGCTCCGTCCCTGATTGAAATACGAGAGTACATACGAGAATGCCGGATGAGAGAAAAGAGTAGAAGAGGGCTTTGGAATAGGGTAGTGAAGAGTGAGTAAGGGGATGAGGTTAGGGGTTGGAGTTGGCCGACTAGGTGGGGTGGCTACCCTTCTCCCTGTCAATGCACCGCGTCGTTGGCTATGTTGCACGGCGTCGACCTAGTTCATAGAGCAAGGCTAGACGCCAAGTCGAGACTCGAGGTGAACGCGTTTCACATCTCTCTCTCTCTCTCTCTCTCTCTCTCTCTCTCTCTCTCTCTCTCTCTCTCTCTCTCTCTCTCTCTCTCTCTCTCTCCATTTTTCTTTTTTCTTCTCAT
>NC_140816.1:7350000-7355000 GCF_050613455.1 Vespa mandarinia | reverse complement strand
CTTTCTCTTTCTCTTTCTCTTTCTCTTTCTCAACTCGCACATGGCCGAACAGAATCGGCCGTTTGTGTACACTTTCATGGAGCCAACGCGGCCGTTGGCTCTTGATATTTTTGCACGACTCCCGAATAATATCGTGGCACGCACGCATGAATTTCACGCACTCTCTCACGCACGCGGATCCGTTTCTCTTTCTCTTTCTCTTTCTCTCATACGGCATATACTTTTTTTTTTCTCTTTCGAATCAACGAATACCTCCTGACATTGAAATTTCTTTCACAAACGTCACAGAATATTATAACGACGTTCTACATTTATTACTATACTCAAAATCTCGATAAGTAGTACCTACGACGTAAATAAATAAATAAATAAATAAATAAAAAAATAAAAGAAAAAAGATTATAATTAAAAACTTAAAGATTTCGCCATAAATGTTTCAAATTGTAGAAAATTTGTAAGGATATAATTGTTCAATGGATTTGATAACGACGATCGATCTCTTTGGAAAACCCATGTATCTTTGATAAAAAAAAAGAAGAGATAGAAAAAAAAAAACAGAGAACAAATCAAAAAACGAAACAAAATGGAAGAACAACGAAAAGCCAAGAAAGATGATAATAAAGTTTAATGGAAAAATTATTAATTGATTTCGTTCGGTATTCTAATTGGGTAAGCACAATTTCGGATAATACGTGCGATTAATTCGATGATCTTTGGACTATTCGTAAGGGGAAAAAGAGCGTGGCGGAATGATTAACTTAAGAAGAGAAGGATGGAGAAATCTCTTCTGGTCTGGCTGAGAGTAAGCGCGAATGAGATAGAGGCAGGCATGTAAGAAAGGAGGGAAACCGGTCTCTCGCAAAAAGGAAGACATCTCTCGCGGTATGCTCTCAACGTTGCACCAACTTCGCTCCTGCTCCGGGAAAGAGCCCCGATCATCTTCTATCTCCATCTCTATCTCTATCTCTATCTCTATCTCTATATCTATCTTTCTTATTGCTCTCTGCGTTTAGAATCTTCGTCACACCATTTCTGCCCTCTTAACTCTCCTAACATTTCTTCTATTACTTCTTCCTATCATTTCTTTTAAAACAAAATTTCCCTAAACGAGTAATTTTTTTTTCTAGGGAGATTTATTGTACGAATCAACTAGAATAAATCCTCGTATGAGAAAAAAAGAAAGAATTAACGAATTATTCGTACAATTGATTTGAGTTAAAGAGGATAATGAGGAAAAATGATTGATGATGGGAAAAGGAGACGAAGAAATTATCAAATAGCCAATAATAATAATCGAGAGGGAACGAAATACGAATGAAATACGTACATTTTAAAAACGAAAAAAATATAAAATTAATAAAGATTATAATCGGGATTTAGGTGTATACGATTATTATTTTCTCACCAAATTTCAAAAAGTAAATATAATCCAAGCGTGGAACTCGATGAGAGAGGGAATATTAAAGTCGTTAAATGATTGATTAGTCTCGGCGGCACGTCAAAGACTTTCGCGTTTAATTGCATCGGTCCTTTGTGAAATCCCCACTCTCTCTTTCACTTTCTCTCTCTCTTTCTCTCTCTCTCTCTCTCTTCCTCTTCCTCTCCTTCTGCCTTTCGATAAACAGACGGAGAAAGGCAGCTGGATAGAATAATCTCTTACACGTTCGTTGAAACCTTCGATCGAGAATATTCACTATAGTAAGTAAGTAGGTAGGTGGTACGTGCGAACGTGAAAACTTTCTAGAATCGATTGATGATAGTAAATTAGGGACTAAAAAGAAAAAACAATTTAAGTTAAAAATTTTCACGCATACCACATTGATATTTTTAATGCGGTAAAAATTGGAATTTTTCTCTTATCAATTTTCCACGGTGACGAATAAGATTTCCTACGTTTAACGCGATAACGCGATAACTAAACTTACGGAGCGATAACTAACTGGGAAAATTTATTTATCGTACACATTGCTTGTCGCATTTATGTTATTACTTATACTTATTTATTTATTTATTTATTTATTTACTCTTTTCTTTTAATTTTATTTCTTCTTTTCTTTTCTTTTTTTTTTTTTTCATTTACTTTCTCTTTAGTTCATTCGCGTTGTTTTTTTATCTATTATTGTTCTTTTTTTTTTCTTTTTTTATTCCTTTAACATTTATACCACTAATCGAGCATCACTCGACGATCGATATTATCATAATGATATTATACCAATTCAATGAATATAAATATTACAACGAAATTGGAGTAATCGAAAATATTTTACGCATCGAGTGACATATTTATCGAATAGAAAGGGACAAGAGGAAGATAGAGAAAAGGAAACGCCAACAACAGCGACGACGACGACGACGACGACGATGACGATAACGACGACGATGATGATGACGACGCCGACGAAGAAAACGAAGAAGATGAAGACGAAGAAAATGGATGAAAGAAAAAGAAGAAGAAGAAGAAGAAGAAAGGCCACTAAGTCTGGACAACAGAAGAAAAACGAAGTAAAATGAGAGAATAAATTTGTGCGGGCATGTGTAATGACGCGACGCATACACAAGAAAGAGAGAGGAGAGAGAAAGAGAGAAAGAGAGAGCTCTCCATTTTGTGTGCGTATTTGTGGGTTCATACTTGCATCCATGTTGTATGTCGTTTACTATCACTGGACGAGGCACATTGTGCCGGCGCGACAAACGCGCCTCAGGAGGAACATCAAACGCATCAGCATACGCACACTTGTTCACGATGCATTCGTATCGAATCGTCCATTTGTCTTCTTCAGTGACTCTCAACTTCATATCTCTCTCTCTCTCTCTCTCTCTCTCTCTCTCTCTCTCTCTCTAACATTTCCCATTTTCCATTCTCTTCTATCGAACATCACTATCCTTTATCTTTTCTTAACCCCCGTTACGTACCAATTTATTTCGAAATTAATTTTCCCCCATTGAACGGTACCCCTCAGTGATTCTCAATCTAAAAGAATGGTGATTTTTTTTATTTATACCAAAGAGATCTCTCAACACACGTTTAATAACTACTAGTATTACTACTACTACTATTACTACTATTACTGCTATTACAATCATGTCGAAGGGAGTGAACGAGCGTTTGATCGATAAAAAAAAAAAAGGAAGGGAGAGAAAAAGAGAAGAGATCCAACAACCGTTCCGTCTTGAAAGCTAATTTCCAGTTAGATACGATCGAACGACTCTAGATCGTTCCCGTGGGATGGATCGCTTTTTCTTCTTTCGCGAAGGAGCGTGACGCAGGGAGATGAAAGAAACTGTCCGTCCATTCGTGGAAGGTTCGTCGCGTTCGTCTCGGTACGAGGATTGTTGTATCCGTGCTAAAACACCAATACTTTTTGTAAAAACGCCAGAGATAAGTGTGGCGCGAACTTTCTGGCGACATTCCCAGGAGTTCCAGAGAAATAAAGAAGACGATGAAGAAGAGGAAAAATAAGAAAAAGGAAGAAATGAAAGAAAATCGATGAGAAAAAAGGCACTCAACTTTTCTCATCAATGACTCGTCGTCGTAGCTTTTATACTCTCAAAATCTTCTGACGCAGTTTTCTATAACCTAATTCACTATATTTTACAATAATCCACAAATCGTGGACCATTAATAATTTCTATCGAAAGAGATTATTGTCTTGATTTTAATACTTTTTGACGAACGTAATTAACAAATGTAAAAAAAAAAAAAAAAAAAAAAAAAAATAAAAAGAAAAAAGAAAAATAATCAGCACCGTATATAATACAAATCAGACACCAATTGTGCGCCGATGAAAGATGGCGTCGAGTTCGGCCATTTAAAACAAAAGAAAGTGAAACTTCAAAAAGAACTACACTTCGCGACTTTGAACGTCGATCATTTCAAGAATACCAAACTGATTAATACAAACGAGGTATCAACGAGAAGCTTGAAAAGGAACATATTCAAAGAGGGTACGGTAAAATTCTTGCGACTTTTCTCTTTTCGTTAGGGAAAGAAAGAAAAAAAAGATGGAAAAAAAGATGGAAAAAAAAAAAAAAACAAAGAAGAAAGATGAAAACGGAAAGAGAAGGTATATAGAGGGCAGGATACAGAGGAAGAGGACACTGCGTGCGCGCGGTAGGTAAAGAAGATTCACGAGGCGGCGAAAGAGATTTTTTTAACGCGATAACTTTGTCTCTCGCCTTCTCTTACTCGGGAACACGACCAATGCTTCTTTATCTCTCTCTTTCTCTCTCTCTATCTCTATCTCTCTCACCCCCTCTCTCTCTCTCTATCTCTTTCTTTTCTTTACTCTCTTAAGCCTCTGCACCGATGGAAGAAAGAAGGATCCGGGCTCGAGTGGGTGCGGCACGGCTCTGATCCCGAAGGAATGTAGTCGGCCGTGAGAGGAGCAAGAGACTTCGGCAGAGAGAGAGAAAGACAGAGAGAGAGAGAGAGAGAGAGAGAGAGAGAGAGAGAGAGAGAGAGAGAGAGAGAGAGAGAGATAGAGAGAGAGAGATAGAGAGAGAGAGAGAGAGAGAGAAAGATAAAGAGAGAGAGAGAGAGAGAGAGAGAGAGAGGAGCATCTTGCTCCGGGAAATGAAAAATCGAGAGAGAGAGAAAGAGAGAGAGAGAGAAACAGCACGTTTCGAGTCACTAATACCACTGCTACTACTGCTACATATTTGCCACTATACAAAGGAACAACAATACAACGATCTTATATGTATGTATATGTATATACTACGTGAGAATGTTCAGCAAGGGAAGAGAGAGATAGAGAGAGGAGAGAGAGAGAGAGAGAGAGAGAAAGAGACTTGGCGAAAGTAATAGCGACGACTCGTAATCGGCCTTGAACCTACCAGCAGGATTGCCGATCCGTTCAGCGTTAGCAAATGCATCACGAAAGGAAGATGTGGGCGGGTTCGTGAAAAACGACTATTACGGCTACAACGACGTAGGGAGCGCCACCGAAAATGTTTTCTTTTAGGAACCACGTGTTGTCCTACATAGTAATAATAATAAT
>NC_140816.1:7337500-7345000 GCF_050613455.1 Vespa mandarinia | reverse complement strand
TTCTTGGCATCGGACCGAAATAGTGCGAACTGCCAAGTGCAAGGACCTATGTTTAGTTATGTGCCATACTCTCTTGTAATCCACGATCATGACGCATATCGTTCTTACTAATCAACCCCAAAGAAGATATATCGTTTCCTTGTTTAAATAACAATGTCATTGTCAATGATACCCATATATATACATATATACATATATATATATATATATATATATATATATATACAGACGCACATACGCACACGCGTGAATTTTTTTTTTTTTCGATTACTATATTTCATTTCCATAATAATAGGATCTAATCTAATAGAATTTTCTATTCTTATTAATATCCTTAATAAATTTCGAATCGATATAAAAATTTATATCTATTTTTATCTCAGTTGTTTTTTTTTTTTTTTTCCCCACGAAGTCTTTACGATTTAAAACATTTTGAATCAATTATACATACGTACATATATATTTTGAAATAAGAAATGTATACTGATCGTAAAAATACGAAAAGTTTCTTAATGTGATATTTTTTTTTCTTCTTCTTCTTTTATTACTTTTCATTTCTTTTCTTTCATTCGAGATCCATATCGATCGTTCGATCGATGGATATTCTTAAAATACGTTTTGATTAGATAGGACGAACGATCGTTTCCCGTCGTTAAAAATGATATAAACGTTGGAAATTCCAAGGAAAGAAAACCAAACGTGATGACGTGTACTAGGTATAGGTAAATATATACATATACATATACATATACATATACATATGCATATACATATATATATATACATATACATATAATATATATCCTTAGTACCTATATATCCGATAATACTAATAATAAAGTTCACTTTAGAGTGAGCTATGTATAAAGTCGTTAATCCAAGCTCGAACGCGTTTCTTCTGGCCAATGTACCGTCCTGACTCGGCCTTGCACCACCTTCGCCAACCCTGGCCGTGCCTATATTTAGAAGAAGCTCGAAAGTCGATGTCCAGGTCGTGGCGTACCACAAATATAACGATTCTCCCTCTCCCTCTCACGCTTTTTTGAGAAGAAGACAGAAGAGAGTGGGAAAAAGAGAGAGAGAGAGAGAGAGAGAGAGAGAGAGAGAGAGAGAGAGAGAGAGAGAGAGAGTGCAAAGTCTTCGCCCTCGTAGAAACCTAAGGGCTGCCAACGAGTAATGTCTTCCATTCTGTGTGTATAACTCTGGCAGGTGCCAAGAACCATCCTATCGGCTGATTGTCTATTACGTCACCAAGAGAGAAAGAGAGAGAGAGAGAAAGAGAGAGAGAGAGAGAGAGAGAGAAAGAGAGAGAGAGAGAGAGGTCTTTGTACAGAATTACAACTTGCACCTCTACAATTAATTAATAGTCCTTAAGATAATTAAATAGATTTCTCTCTCTTTCTCTCTCTCTTCCTCTCTCTTTTGAATGCTAAATAGTCAATACGAATATGCTCGTTTTCAAATAAATTTTCAATTGACTCTGAATATGTATTTAGATACACACACACACACACATACACACATACGTACACATATATACACATAATTAGACACACATATACAAACATTGACGCATTGTATTGAATTAGACAAGTTAAAGTATAATAAAGTTCGTAGAAAAATATCTAAAAATTATATATATATATATATATATATATATATATTGGTAGGTATATAATATACCTACCTATATATTGGTAGGTATATAATATATAAAGTAAACGTGTGAATTTCTTTTTTTTGTGAAAAGAAAAAAGAAAAAATGGGGAAAAAAAGATATTAGAAATTTTCCAGGATCCTCTCGTTTGTGAGAAATACTTAGATGTTCAAAAAAAAAAAAAAAAAAAAAGAAAAAAAAAATCTAGAATACTAGGTAGGAAAAAGAAAAAAAGAAAAAAAGAAAAAAGAAGGAAAGAAAGAAATTTACGAATTTTGCGTGGTTCTCTTACTTATGAGAGCAGATTATTAGATATTATAAAAAAAATTAATCATATATATATATATATATATATATTTTTTTTTTTCTATTATTTCCGAGATGATCTTAAATGATTTTCAGTTACGAACATGCAGAAAATATCTCGTTTTGCAATAGCCGATCAAGGGATTATTCGTTAAAGATAAACGGTGCCAAAAATGGCGGACTTTAGTTTTCTTTCGTGTCGCAGACTATCGGCCGCCGTCCAAAATCATTCTCGCGAGTATTATAATTCCAATTAAAAATATATATAATAATTGCTATTAGAAATTCACGTTCGACGATTAAACATTAAAGATGATTATAAGTTGCTCGTGTAAATCGTTATATTTAATGTTTTTCTTTTTATTTATTTATTTACAATATAAAAAAAAAAAAAAATCTAGATCGCAAGATCGAAAAATTATGTCGACGATCGATCGCAAGTGATCTATCTTTTACGAAGTAATAAAATTTTTATTACGGAGTAATAAAAAGAAAAAAAAAGAGAAAAAAAGAAAAAAATAATAATTACCAAACTCTTCCTTTCTTTTTTTATTTTTACGTTTCAAATCACGAATATACAAGAGTAAAAACTTTCGGATCAACATGTGTACATTCATTACACTTTCTTTCTCGCTCTCTTTGTCAAGTTTTACGAAAGGATCTTATTTGAAAGTACGAATCTTATTTATAATCGCAAAGTTTGTATTGATCAATGGATACATAATCAATCATAGTACATGAAAAGTTTCTGAATGCTATACATATATATATATATATATATATATATATATATATATATACATATATATAGAGAGAGAGAAAGAGAGAAGAAAAAAAGATCTTTTAAAACTAAGAACGATTTGTTCCGCTTAATAACTTTTACCTTATATATCACGATCTATCAAGTTTAAAAGAAATAAAATCTATAAGAATATATATATATATATATATATATATATACATATTTTTTTTTTTCAATTGTAAAAATTAAAATGAATTCTCGATATTGATTATCGATAAAGATAAAACAGGGAAAGTACAATATATAATAAGTATATATCACGTATAATCTGACAGAATTATTATTCGTAGAAAGTGATTTGAAAAGGGAAAAATTTCAAATAGAATTTATATGTCGAATGAGAAAATTCAATGGAAAATTCAGTGGAAAATTCAGGCTTAAGGCGAGTGCATGCAGCAAGGAAAAGTTGTGAATCGCATACTCTCGGCGTTGCATTGAAGCGAGTTACGAAAGGATAGAAAGAGGGAAAGAGAGGGAGGGAGGGAGGGAAAGAGAGAGAGAGAGAGAGAGAGAGAGAGAGAGAGAGAGAGAGAGAGAGAGAGAGAGAGAGAGAGGAAAGAAAGGGGGAGAAGAAAGAGAGGAAGAAAAGGAGGAGAAGGGAGGAGAGATCGAGAGTGACCTGGTTACCCTTAAGAGGACCTTGCCACTTCGAGCACAGGAGCATGGCTATCGGGTTACCAGTTTCTCTCATTACGCGGAACGCGTGCCAGACTTCGACCTTTTTCTTCAACGAGAACGACAACTTCACGTTGCCGATCAATTTTTCTCCCTCTCTCTCTCTCTCTCTCTCTTTCTCTCTCTCTCTCTTTCGACTTTTTCTAAACTATCCTTCGCGAGTACACTCGAGAAAACTAACTTCACGACGTACATATATGCGACGTTTTTTTTTTTACTTTCTCGGCCTCAACCAAATGTATCACAGAAAAGTTTTAAACATCTCGTATTTCAATATATATATTATTGATCTTTTGATATCCTCTGACAAGCATTCTTTTCTTTCTTTTTATTTATTTATTTATTTTTTCTCTCTCACTCTCTCTTTCTTCTTTTATTTATTTTTTCGTTAAGAAAATATTTTTCCGCGCGATTGAATTTTTAATCAGGAAAACGATGGCAACGGCAACGACAGGGTCGGTGAAAATTTTATTTCTCCCATCACAAATGGCAGGATGTTTGAACGATTCATACGAGTGTATATAACTATTAACAATCGCTTTTTTTTTTTTTTTTTTTTTTTTTTTTTGGGGTTAATAAAATATTTTCCCTCGCGATCAAATTTATCACGACTATGTCGGGTTCGTGATTGTTACCACAAATAGCACGAAATTGAAATGCTTCCAATAAATCCTATAATAATATGTGTCGTTCTTAAGTCTTTTAAAATAATTATTTCTTTTCCTTTCTTTTCTTTTCTTTTCTTTTATATATATATATATATATATATATATATATATATATATATATATATATACATATATATTAATAAAACTACTTTTCCTTTTCAATGAAATGTTTCAATTCGACGAATAACAGGTTGTTACCGACGTATTTATTTTTCCCATTTGTACCGCAAATGGTTCGGTAATTTGAACATTTGAAACAGTCGCACGTTTTACGTCTTTTAATTTCAAGTAAATTGAATGCTTTTTCTTTTAACAAAATATTTTTCCTTCAAATCGGTGATCACGAAAGAGACACATTTGACATTTTTATTTTACGATAAAACCGACCGATGTGAAATTTTGAAAAATTCATATAACACAAATCTTCCATCGTTTAATACAATTCAATATGATAAAGCAAAAAGAGAGAGAGAGAGAGAGAGAGAGAGAGAGAGAGAGAGAGAGAGAGAGAGAGAAAGAGAAAAGAGAGAAGATCTCAGAAGATATAAAATGTTCATTGCGATTACTCCGTTGAAAAATCGTCGACGGTGCTACATTAATTGCAATTTCAACGTAATTTAATCTGTCCTTCTACGTATCCACAATGTTTCGAAGGAAATAAAGAAAAATACATAGTGAGAAAAGTTCCATTAACTCTATGAGATCAAGTAAATCAATTACTAATTTAAAAATATCATCGTTCTTCAAGAAACAATGTAATATTGAAAATTGTATGGACCGTATCGACGACGCCATTTTTCTATCACTTTGACGACGAAAATAAGACACGCGAATATCTTTTATTAAAATTCTATAATATAAAAATTTGATCGATAAATAATTCTACGAATTGTACGATAATATCAAAGAATAAATAAATAAAATAAAATTACGCACATACACATACACATACACACACATTTACAAATATATATATATATACAATACAGAATGAGTCTGAAAAGTTTCTAAATCAGTTAGACAATCTTTCTCGTAATTTTTCTAAAAAAAAATTAATTTTATTTTCTGATTATAAGACAGTTACTAAACTTGTAGTTTTACGATCTAAAAAAGAAGGACGAAATACCCAAAAAAAAATTTTTTGGCAAAAAAGAAAAAAAAAAGGAAGGAAACAGTCAATCCTCAGACTTAGTAATTTTACGTCTTGTACGAAGAAATTTTTTACGATCTCCCCCTCCCAAAAAGAAAAGAAAAAAAAAGAAAAAAAAAATATTTAATAAAATTTCTGGTATCTGAGATAAAAAAAAAAAAAAAAAAAAAAAAAAAAAAAGAAAAAACAAAAAGATCAGCTCAATGAAGAGTAACTTTCCTGCTCTCTTCTCACTCTCCCTATCTCTATATCTAGGGATTGTTGCCGACTAATCACAAAAAAAAAAAAAAAAAAAAAAAAAAAAAAAGAAAAGAAAAAGAAAAAGAAAACAAACAAAAAACAAAAAACAAAAAGGAAAGATAATTTAAGGTGATTTAAAATAAAAAATTAAAGGACGAATTAGGCACGTCGTGTCAGATCTCGTAGATTAATCGAATATCCTATTACAATATTCTACGTATATATGTATGTATGTACACGTTCGTCTGTAAAATTGATTCTAGTGTCCGATCGCCTTGGCCCGCATTTTCTTGATCGACCTCGTACGTCCACACAACGCACGTTCGACGACAATGATCGTCGACGTGATACGGCTCGCGACAACGCATAGCAAATATCGTCCCGATAATTAGAGCCCGTTCATTATGCAACAGAGCAAACGCGTCGATCATTCTCGTTCTTCGTTTCGTCTGATTTCGTATCGAATATTATCGAATCATATCAAATCATATCAAATTAACCTAATGGATCAGACAAAGAAGAGAGAGAAACAGAGAATAGAACAGATATTAGAGAGCCACGTAAATTCGATGCCAAGGCTACAACTATTTATTTATATATATATATATATATATATATATATATATATATATATATATATATATAGAGTTAATCTATATATGTATCTTAATTATGTTCAAAATTATTGGATTATATTTTAATTGATTATTAAGTAAATTACATACACACACATATATATATATATATATGTGTGTGTGTGTGTGTGTGTGCGTGCGTGCATGTGCGCGCATATGTGTGTATAATTGTATTAATTTTATACGTAGCGATTATCTTTAACTTTTGGAAATCAATAAATGATTTAAATAAATCTATATATTATATATGTTACTATCTTGTATTAATTTTAAGATTAATAGAAATTCAATCGTACGATTTAATCTACTCTATCATTGATTACGTTTGATAATAAAAATGAAATTTTATCTTAATTTTTTTTTTTTTTTTTTTTTTTTTTTTTTTTTTTTTCTTTGCAACGAATGATTTTACAAATTCTCCTTTCTCTCTCTCTCTCTCTCTCTCTCTCTCTCTCTCTCTCTCAATTATATTACCTAACCATTGAAATCAATAAATGATTTTAATATAATCTATCTACCTATATACATACATACATACATGTTATAATTTCAAATTAATGGAAACTGTTGTTATAATTTAATTTATTTTTGATTATGATCGGTAATGTAAAATTTTCATTTTCATTTTCATTTTTTTTTCTTTTTTTTTTTTTTTTTTTTTTTGTCTTTAACTCTAATCAATAATTCTTACGAAATTCATACTCCATAATTAGACATCGAACATTGAATTACGAACAAATTTTAATCGAACGAGAAAGGTGGAAACAATGAGAGTACGGACTGTGGAAGAAATGAGAAATTAATATCATCGATCTGAATCCTTGAAAAGGTATTCATGAAAAATTCTATCATTATCAAGATTATATTTGGAACGTGTTATTAATTAAGTTTCATCTTTCTAATTTTTTTTTTCTTCTTTTTCTTCTTCTTCTTCCATTTCGTTTAATTCTAAAAATTACAATAAATTCAACCGAATAGGAATTTAATTAATACTTTTTTATTCTTATTATCATTACATATTATAAAATGATAATACTTGTGTATATGCGTGCGATAGAAATTAATATTTAAAGATTAAACAATGTTCTTAGAAGAAAATTAATCCATTTAAAATCATTAATTTATTATATTTCAATTTCATCGAATTACGTTTTGGATTAAAGTTAAGATCCAAAAGGAATATATATATATATATATACATATATATATATGTATATATACATAAGTATATATATATATTATATATATATATGTTTATATGTATGTATGTATGTATGTATGTATGTATGTACGTATGTATATAAGAGCTAATTGCTCTGGTACTATACTTTGCTATACTATAGTATGTACGCTACTAATGAAAGTTA
>NC_140816.1:7325000-7330000 GCF_050613455.1 Vespa mandarinia | reverse complement strand
TATATGTCTTTCCTTTTTATTTTGCCCACGCGCACGTCAAATGATCGCAAACTTTTTAAATGCGAACGGAAAGAGCAGCGCGATAGCTAATACACCTTCGCGTGTGCAGGCAGACCTCACGTGGACTTTAGATCTTGCGCTTTTATACGATAAAACTCCAGATGACGTGGGAATATATCGCTGTAGGAATTATTCATTAAATCAAAGAGAAAGGAGAGAGAGAGAGGAGAGAGAGACAGAGAGGAAAAGAGAAATAAAAGAAAGACTTGAACTTTTAACCTATTTTTCAATTACACACTTTGGTTTGAATTCTTTTTTAATTTTTTCTTTCCTCCACCCCCCCTTTTTTTCCTTTTCTTTTATATAATTTTAAAATTCACTTTTAAATTTAATTCGAGTAATTACCTTTAGAATCTTAATGATTATTGGGCAGCCATTATTCAGAGTCGCCATTTTGATTCATATCTCTCATCTCTCGCTTGAATTTCTTTCATTTTTCTTCGTTATATTTTTCGTACATTAACGATTATTAAGTCGGAATAGTTTAAAATCTATAAAAGAGAAGGAAAAAGAAAAGAAAAGAAGAAAAAGAAAAAGAAAAAGAAAAATAAAAACGCACAAGAATTAAATCCATGTTCGGAAGTCTTACGTGTGGTCCTTGCCGACGCCATTTTGATTTAGAGTCAAATTCGACATGGCTGCCGTTCGATCGAAACAAACGTCGAATCTAACGACGCAACCTAGACTCGAAAATATGTACATATATATATGTGTATATATATATATATATCTACATATATATACGTATATATATATATATATGTATTCGTCACTCAAAGTCCGCGCATATACTTACTTTGTGCGACACGTGAAAGAAATAATCGAAGCACGCGCACGAGGTAAGAGTCGTCGTCGAGAATGCAAAGGAGTAAAGTAAGGTACTCGATAACTGTAAAAGTCGAGAGCATTTCTTCGCTATCTGCCACGATTTCCCATACGGATTATTCCCTTCGCGTGCGTGAGCGCGCGCGCGCGCACAGGCGCTCTCTCTCTCTCTCTCTCTCTCTCTCTTTCTCTCGGGAAAAATATTTGCCCACCATTTCGCACGATTCCGCGAATTTGTCATACGTTAATACATTTTAAATGAGTTCCCTTGAAAAAAGAAAAAAGAGGAAAGGCAAATTAAATCTCTAATTTCTAATTCTCTTCTCTTAATTTTCCTATCAACATTTCATTTAGATGTAATTTTAATTCAAAAAAGAAAGAATATATATATATATATATATATATATATATATACTTACACATGTAAGTATATCTAAATTGAATTTCGAGAAGAGTGACAAAGTTGAAAAGGTCATAGTACCATTTTGAAAAAAAATTTTTCTTTTTTTACGTAGTTATCGTCAGACAAGACATTTTATGAGATTTTTATTTTTTTTCAAAATGGATGGAACGAAAAGGAATAATGGAAGAAACGAAAAAATAGAAATCACTACGGACCATTCGACGTCGAACGACGTTCTGCGTGCGCGTGTTCCTTCGTCTTCTTAGAAAGGTTTTAAAATGCGCGTTGCGTCCAAGTTGCCGATACAACGATGTCCGGAGAGACATCGACGGAGAGGGAGAGAACAGGGGCGACTAGGAGTAGAGGGGACCGGGGTAATTCGTCACGTAAAAGCCGGACAATGACTCTCTGGTACGACATAGCTTACGAGCCGAACAACGACTTCTCCTCGGATCGTCTTTGTATCCGTTATTTCTTTATCCGAGCCCTTTGCGCGTGTATCTATACGATTTATCCCTCAACTATCTTCCGATAACGAACAAAATTCCAGAAGAAATGATACTATTCCAGCATCGCAATTGAACGTTTATTATCGTGACACGTGTATTTTTGAAAAAAGTAAAATCAGTGGTTCTCAACATTTTCCATTTTTTTTTTGTTTCTCTTTTTTTGTTTTTTATATATATGTATACATAAATGACAACCCCTTTTTATTGTCGAGCATATGTAGATAGTAGATATAATGCATGTAGAACGAAGCGACAAGGGTGGAGAACGGGTCACGACATTTAATGGGTCAAAGACTGACGAGACGAAGGTCGTCGACGCGCGTGGAAGGATTATGGGCCTCGTGAAACGTGAGACCCATACTCGATGGAGAATATTTTCGAGGTTGCTCGTTGTTGGGCCCCTTCCTTCTCTTCTTGCGAGAAAATAAAGAAACGAAAGAACGAACGAACGAACGAACGAACGAACGAACGAACGAACGAACGGACGGACGAACGAACGAACGAACGAACGAACGGACGGACGAACGAACGAACGAACGAACGAACGAACGAACGAACGAACGAACGAACGAACGAACGAACGAACGAACGAACGAACGAACGAACGAACGAACGAACGAACGAACGAACGAACAAACGAACGAACGAACGAACGAACGAACGAACGAACGAACAAACTCCCCAGTGAAAGTGACCGACTACGGTATAATTCTGGTAGATAAAAGTATGTGTGTACATACGTATGTACGTATGTTACATACTTACGTTGAAAGTAGGGATCGTTAAGGAATTCGTTGTTAATTCTACGCTTGAAAAGATAAAAAGAAAAAAGAAAAGAAAAGAAAAAGAAAAAAGAGAGAGCCAAAATAGGTAGACACGTGATAATAAAATAAAAAAAAAAGATAGATAGATAGATAAAGAGAGAGAGAGAGAGAGAAAGAGAGAGAGAGAGAGAGAAAATGTTATCAAAAGGAAGATCGCAAAGATAATAGAGTAAAGTGTTCGTTAAAACAAGCTTTGAATTAATGCGTCTGCGTTCTCTTACCTGTATGCGCATACATACGCGATTTCGTGCGAGCGAACGATCTAAATCAGTGGATATCAACCTAACCTTTTTTTTTTACATATATCATCAGACTTGTCTACGACGAAAAATAAATTTAAGATCCGAAATAATCAAGGGATCAACTGCACGCGTCCACGTGCGCTGCTTAGCTAAAGGAAACGTTTGAGAACCCCTGAATCGTTCCACCGATAAAATTTTCGCGAACGATCGAAACGAGAGCGATAATTATACGCGAAAGAGGTGGACTCCAGGAAAAAAGATATATATATATATATATATATATATATATATATGTGTAAAGAGAGAGAGAGGTATATATAAAGAGAGAGAGAGAGAGACACGCGCGCACGTGAAACCTGGCGGGGAAAACGCGTTCTGCCTTTTTGCGTATGGCTGCATTGTTTTTGCCGGGACAATAAAAAGAAAAAAAAAAAGAAAAAAAAAAGAAAAAAAAAAAGAAAAGTTCTTAATTATACGTCTCATACGCTGTATGCCAATTAAATCATATATACGTATATACGTACGTATATATGTACGTATATATGTATGTAACCTGTTCTTCATGATGGATCACTTTCAATGTCACGTTAATTATGCAAACCATCGGTTTGCATCAATAAATTATATTGGAAAGTTTTTTAATTTCGGTACTAACCGAAAGTTCCTAAATCGAATCCAAAAGTTCCTAGATCGATCAACTGGGCTTGATTTTATATGTCAATTAATTATATTTCTTTTTCCATTTGACTTTTTGTTTTTTCTATTTTTTTTTTTTTGTTTTTTGTTTTCAAATTGTAAAACTGCCCACCTGGAAAATTTTATATTTCGTTTCTTTTTGTTTCTTTTTTTTCTCTCTTTTTTTTTTTTTTTTTTTTTTTTTTTTTTTTTTTTTTTTTTTTTAATACAAAGAAAAAAAGTTTAACTAAAAAAATCTCACGAGAAAAATTATACCCAATTAATTTTTAAATTCGCATCGGGATTTATCCTCGATCCAATTCCCTGTATTAAAAGTTTCGATTTCGATATCATATTATTAATGTGATCAAATCCAATTAATGCATGCATGTATATTATATGTACGATGATACAATAAAATAATCATATGTAATTATATAAATTCGATTGGACTTATCGACAATACTGTGTACAGTGATTGTCGGGATAAAGAAAGATCATCCGAAGAATAAGATCAAATTGATCTCTCATGAATGATGATCGATATATCATTCTGTCACAAAAGAAAACGAAGAGGAGAATGGTCAGCGGGAGGGAGGGGGGAGGGCGGTAAGATATTAAGAAAGAAATTTTTTTTTCGATAAAAAAAAAAAAAAAAAAAAAAAAAAAAAGAAAGAGGAGAAATTATGTCGAATTAATTATATCGACCTTGAGGCAACTTTCACTTACCTTAATCGTATAACGTAGAAGAAGCTTCCGACACACTGCTCGAATAAAGTATCGTGAAGGAGATTATATCGATAATAGCACGTGTACGTATATATATATATGTATATATGTATATATATGTATGTTGTATGATGTGTACATATATAAGCGTTCACACTCTGTTGTACGATTCCTTTTGTCTTCTTCTTCTTCTTCTTCTTCTTCTTCTTCCTCTTTTTCTTTTTCTTTTTCCCTTTTTCTTCTTTTCCTTTTTGTTCTTCTTCAATTTATCTCTATATTTTCCTCTCGTTATTTTTCCCTTCTACCCATTCACACCCACCTTCCTCCTTCTCCACCTCACACTACACTCCTCTTCCAAATCCTCAAATCTTATTACCGCTTATTATTTTGTTACAATTATAATTATTATTATTATTATTATTATTATTATTATTATTATTATTATTATTATTACTATTGTATAGTATTATAATTCTTATATTATTGTTATTACTGATATTATTTATTATTATTATTATTATTATTATTATTATTATTATTATTATTATTATTATTATTATTACTATTATTATTAATATTCTCTTTGCTTTTCCTTCTTAATCGAATATCGAATAGTAATATTTAATATTGTTATTACTTTATATATATATATATATAATAATAATAATATTATTATTATTATTATTGTTATTATTATTATATAATTATTTAATATATAATAATTATAAATTAT
>NC_140816.1:7297500-7307500 GCF_050613455.1 Vespa mandarinia | reverse complement strand
CCGAGGTGACGTCATGCAGAGTTACTTCGTCTGCCGACGATTGCATTGCTGCTTGTATGCATCGACTGCCGCCACACTCTCGTCGTTGTCGCGTTGTGGTTTCTTCGACCCAGATCATGCCCTGATTGGTCCAAATAGTTTTGGCGGCTGAATTCAAACTGTCCTGTTCTCGTCGTTCTCGTTAATCATATTATTTCTCGGTCGTGCTTTACGTAACATTTTCTTTTCGATCCATTTTCTTTCTTTCTTTCTTTCCTTCTTTCTTTTCTTTTTTTTTTATTTTACTCTCTTTTTAATATCGTAACGGGAGATAATAAATTTTGTTTGGAAATTTTTTATCGAATACGTTTTCGATACCTCCTAAAAAAAAAAAAAAGGTTCTAAGTGTTTTTAAAAAATTTATTTATCTATACTTTTTTTCCAAGAAACTTTTTGGGCTGATTTTTTGATTCCTCTTTTTCTCTTTTCAAATCGTAAATCTACAAGTTTAGGAACTCTTTTACGATATAAAAAAAAAAAAAAAAAAAAAAAAAAAGAAACAAAGAAAATTAACCTGACATAGTCACCCAATCGATCTTTAAAGATTACCTAAAGGAATTTTTTTGCAAAGTCTGTATAAAAATTTATTCGCTAAAACCCAATATTTTTTTTTTTTTTTATCTTTTTTATTTATTTTTATATATATTACAATCAGAAGATTTTACTCGAAGTTCATTTGCGAAATTTTAGAGTAAAATTTAAGAGGAAATAATTAATTAGTTGTATATAATTCTGTCTGATCTCTCAGGAGAGATAATTTTTATCAAAAAAGAAGAATTAAAAAAGGTGGTAGAAGGAAAGAGGAACGACACGATGAATCTCTCTCTCTCTCTCTCCCTCTCTCTCTCTCTCTCTCTCTCTCTCTCTCTCCCTTCTACCCTTCTCACCCCCACCCCCCGTGCCACCTTGCAACACGATCGAGAGAAGCAGCCGCAAAGGTGAAAAGCGACTCGGCGACGTGCAATTCTTATTGCGCAAAACTGCAAGCAAAGCTGGCACTTCGAGCGAGTGATTTAATAGCAACTTTCTATATCACCATCGTACGGAATGGAATCTCGATTATTTCTGTCCTTCCTAAGAAGGTGTCAATTCTAACCTTGCACTGTTATATTCACCTAAATCAATTTGAATTTACCTCTGATCACGAAGTATTAATTTTTATTTGGCATATAAAAAGAAAGAAAGAAAAAAAAAAAAAAAAAGAAAAAAAAAGAAAAATAAAAGGAAAGAAAACAAAAAAAAATACCTGCCATATTTAATCTGAAATTATCTGCGTGTGTGTGTACAAGGAGAGATTGAAACAAAAAAATTAATAAATAAAAGAAAAGAAAAATAAATCTTGGCTAATTCGTATGAAAGAAATATTATATTTGTGAATAATAATAATAATAATAATAATAACAATAATAATAATAATAATAATAATTTTTTCTTTTTCTTTTTTCTATTTTCTTTTTTTTTTTTTTTTTTTTTTTTAATCCCTGCGCGCGAGGAGAGATTAAAAATTGAAAATATATAAATGAAGAATTAATCCCAACAAATTTATCTGAACATAAATATATAGTATCTTTGAATAATAATTTTGTGTATGTCCAAGAAGAGATTAAAAAATTCGAAAACTAGATAAAGAATAAAAAGTAAATAAATAAATGGAAAATTAATCCATTTAAATTTATCTGAAATAGATATTTATATCTGGGAATAATTATTTTGTCTATATCCAAAGCGAAATGAGAAAATAAAAAATGAAAGGGGGAAAAAAAAAAATAAACAAAAAAAGAGAACGAAAAAAGAAAAAATAGATAAATGAAGTATTAACAAGTTTATCTGAAATATTATATACGTGAATAATAATTTTGCGTATGTCCAAGGAGAAATTAAAAATTAAAAATAAAAAAAGAAAATAATAAAAAATAAATAAACGAAAAATTGATCCAGTCAAATTTATACGAAATAGATATTATATCCGTGAATAATAATTTTGTATATGTTCGAGAAGAGATTGAAAATTAAAATAAAATAAAATAAAAAAAAAAAAAAAAAAAATAATAATAATAATAATAATAACAATAATAATAAGAAATAAATAAATGAAAAATTGATCAAGCCAAATTAATATCCGAAATAAATATTATGTCCGTGTATAATAATTTTGATTATATCCCGCTTCCTCACCCCAAAAAATAAATAAATAAATAAATAAATAAATAAATAAATAAATAAATAAATAAATAAATAAATAAATAAATAAATAAATAAATAAATAAATAAATAAATAAATAAAAAAAGAATAAAAATAGAAGAAAATAAATTAATAACAAATTAATCCCGATAAAATGAATAAAAAATGAATCTCCATAAAATAAATATTTATAAATTTTATTAATTTTATTTAAAAATTTCATGCCACAATTGACGAGTAATTTCATGAGGAATAATTTATCGGCGAATAATCTACCGTGCCAGAAGAATTTTGTTAGCAACTCCGTTACATTTGACTTTATAGAAACTTTGAAAGCGCGCGCAGTAGTAGGCCATTAGAGAGATGCCAGAGACTTTCTACGTTTCCGACGTAATAGAATATCTCGATTACAAACCATTGTCACGTGACAATGATGTAGTCCACTCGGCTTTAGAGATAAATTTGTCGAAGATAAAAAGAGAGAGAGAGAGAGAAAAAGAACAAAAAAATCGGAGCTAAAAAATTTCCAAAGGTAAAAACTTTGGAAATGCTTTAATAAATTGATTCTGTTTCTTTATAAAAAAAAAAATAAATAAATAAATAAATAAAATAAATAAATAAATACAATAAATAAAAATAATAATAATAATAATAATAATAATAATAATAAATTAAAATCAAATAGAATAAATAATACAGATAAATCAAGGGAACAGAGAAATAAAATTGACGTAGGGAGGAGAGGTGGAATGAAGAAAAAGATGGTGAGCAATTTTTCTTTTTTTTTTCTTTTTTATCCAAAGTATATAGTCTTTATGATTGGTATCATACTGACGTATCTCTGTATACGTTAATACGTGAGTATATAATGTATGGGCGTTTATTATGTGCGTGTAGAGATACGTAAGTACGTAGTTCAGTAGCCGTGTTCTAAGAGAGACCACATTGACTACGGTCTTCCACGCAAACGTGTTAGTGGGTTAATGATATTTAACTCTAGAACGCGTGACGTTGCTCTTACCGCGCTTCTAAGATCACACACACACACACATACACACAGCGAAGGTGAGACGGCAAACATCCAGTTAGAAAAGAGAGAGAGAAAAAAAAAAGAAAAAATGAAAAAAGAAAAGAAAAGAAAAAAAAAGAAAAATACAAAAATAAAACGTGATAGCGAATAATACGATATTTCCTTCTTCGGTCATAAACGCTGTGTGAGAATGGTGGTGGATAGAGGGAGGAGAAGAGAAGGGAGGGTGGGAGGAAAGGAAAGAGAGAAAGAGAATAGAAGGAAGAGAAGCGAAGCGCTTTCGCATTCTCCGCTCTAAACATTTTGGAAAGATTATAATTTCATAATTATTATCACGTGATATCGTATGTTTCTCATGTGACACTTAAGAAATTTCATCGAAATTACGACGCTGGAATTTCAAAACTCTGCGAACGAAGGTAAGTAAGTAAAACGATTGGTGCGTCGACGAATGATAAAAAAAAAAAAGAAAAAAAAAAAAAGAAAAAAAAAAGAAGAAAATATACTCGCGAACGAGCGCAAAGTTATAGCGTTTCTTTTCTACAGAAAGGGGGAAAGAAAAAAAAAAAAGTTTATAAAGAAAGAAATAAATAAATAAATAAAGAAGAAAAGAAAGAGTAACGTTAGTACCGAGACGAAGGACAATATGAAAAAGTGCCAGATACCGAGGTCAATTTGCGGCAAGTCAGTTAACGTTAGCACGATCTCTCCCACCCACCACCCCGACCCCGCCCCCTCATGTGTTATGCGTGAGGGGTGAGTGGGTGAGGGAGAAGGAGTAGGAATGGAAAAGGAGAAGAAGAAGAAGAAGAAGAAGAGGAAGAGGAGAAGGAGGAGGAGGAGGAGGAGGCAAAGACAGCAGCCAAGGCAGTCAGAAATACCTGGCACCTTATCCGATACTTGCGTAAGCAACAGCCTGGCGGACAAATAGTTATTGACCTTTATTGCCAGTAGGGTCTCTCCTGGCAGTGGTGATCATCTTTCTAACTACGAAACTTTATAACCTCGAAAGCCTCTATCGATTACTTACTTCGAATCAATTATGTAAGTACATAGACATACAAGTAAGTAAGTAAGTAAGTAAGTAAGTAACTACTTACTGTAATACCGAATGATAAGAGAAGACAGAGGTGATATTATCTTGATATTCAGGAAACTCTTAAAAACTGGTGCCAGCTAATAATTACTTTTTGGATTATCGATAACAGGATAAATTACGGATCCAGGTAGATCGTCTTAGATCGATCTAAATAAATAAGTTAGTAAGTAAGTAAGTAAATAAGTAAGTAAATGTATAGTGTGTATGAACATTCGATATCCTATTTTCCTCAGTGAAATTCGATAAAGAAATTGGGTGATTCTTTTCGCTATCGCAATAATGAACGATCATTCTTAATTCTTTTCTCTGTTAGACATCAACAGCCAATGAAATGAAATGAAATGAAACGAAATGAAATGAAATGAGATCTATATTTTCTCTCTCTCTCTCTCTTTCTCTGTCTTATTTTTCTAGATTTACACCAACGAGATGAAAATACTGTCACGTTGAGTTTACTTCTTCATGGTGGAATGGTCCGTCGCGAAAATGGTGTTTTATTTTTCCGATGAATGGGGGTATATCTTTGTCGAGAATAATATCCATCACGAGCTCTGACAGATTTATTACAAGCCCCGAAACTTACTCACTCACTCACTCACTCACTCACTCACTCATTCGCTCACGCAGGCAGACAGGCACGCACGCAAACTGTGCCAAAAAAAAAAGAAACAAAAAAAAGAGAGAGAGAGAGAAGTCCCGAGTGATTTCTTCAAGAATCAATTACTCTCCTTTTTCCAAACTTTTTTCTTCTTCTTCTTTTTCTTCTTCTTCTACTTGCTGATTACATCATTACGAAGTTTAAAGAGTTTCGAAAAAGTGTAATTAATTTTTATTATTTTATAATATATACATATATATATATATAAAAAGATTATTTAAAAACTGTTGCATTTTTATTAGGGATCATTCAATTACTTTTTTTTCTTCTCACTTTGTTCGACTGCATTATTATTAAGTTTAAAGAGTTTCGAAAAAGGGTACATGACTTTTATAAAAAAAAAAAAAAAAAAAAAAAAAGAAATATATATATATATATATATATATATATATACACACATATGTAAATCTTAGCTCGCGCATTTTTCATTAACACCAATAAAAATATTAATCGTACGAAGTAAAACGAGTAAAATGATTATAACGAATTAGAGAGAAGAAAATTGCAGTAACACGGTGATATAAAAAGTAAAAGGGGGAAAAAAGAAAAGAAAAAAAAAAAAAAAAAAAAAGAAAAAGAAACAGGAATAAAGGAAAACCGGAAAAGCACCATGGCAAGTTTTCGCAGAAAGTGAACGAGAGTTCGTACGGATCGTAAGGACCATAGGGAATATCTGGTGATACTACCTCGAATGCACCGGTTAACAGTCATTTTCTCATGTTAAATGCATTAGATTGGGAGAAAGTATCGTTTTAAAGAGTTACAGATATAAATCGTATATTCGTGTATATGTGTATCGTATGCATGCGTGTATGCGTGCATAAGAGTAAATATATATATATATTTATTTATTAATGTATGCATACATGTATACATATATGTATGTATGTACGTATGCATGTATGCATTTATTCGCATAAGTAACTATTTAGAATACATAGGTGGAAACATTCTTATGGGACGTAGCATAACTACGTCCATTTAAAAACGCCATTAAGATCGAATCTCTGAATCCAGCTTCTGTTAACTCCGAATGACCAAGAAGAAATTTATTATACTTTGTTTCACTCACGTATCATTACGTTATTAAATAGAGTTTGTAGTTGCGTATAAATAAATAATTTATCGACTGATTAAACCTAAGAATAGAATCATTCGTTATCGCGGATTTAACGCGAATTGAAAATTAAATATCATAATGTATACACACATATGTATACATATATGTATGTATATGTATATATGTAGGCGTGTATATAAATATAGGTGTGCACATATATATATATATATATATGTATGCATATTATAAAAGCTGCTGCGATCTACTTTCTCCTTAAAACATTTTTTTCTTTCGCTTTTTTCTTTTCTCCTTCTTTTTTTTCTTTTTTTTTTTTTTTATTTTTCTCCCTCCACGAAATTTCCTTATCGATAACTTTTTTTTTCCTTTACTTTTCCTTTTACTTAATCTTCTTCGTTTCTATCTTTTATCTCTACAAAAAAAAAAAGAGAGAGAGAGAGAGAGAGAGAGAGAGAGAAACTTTCCATTTGAGATACATATACATTTAGCAAGTGTATCACGATAGAAAGTAAAATAGATAGATAGATAGATGGATAGATAGATATTCTTCGCGATCGTTTACATAGATCTCAGAGAAAAAGTATTAATCTTAAATCTTGATCAAAGATCACAGGAGCACGGAATGATTTTATTTTAACGCGATGAAATTACGATTACGATGCGATCCAATCATCTTGTGCCAAGTTTACAATGCTAAATAGCTTTCGAATTAGGTTTTTTTTCGATTTTCAAAATGGCAGAGAGAGAGAGAGAGAGAGAGAGAGACAGAGTAGATAATATATCGATATTACATACAATATTTCCACGTAATCGCGTGATAGTCGAAAAACGCTGAAAATGAATAGACAAATAGTAGACAGATAGATAGATAGTTAGATAAATGAATAGACAGATAGAGATAAAGAGAAAGAGAGAGAGAGAGAGAGAGAAAAAAAGGAGGAAAAGAGGAAACAATACGAGGAAGAACAGTCTATCAAAGGCGCCATGTTATTCGGGAATTCTCAGATAAAATTTCAATTCAATTGATGGAGTTGTTCGAGAAAGAGAAAGAGAAATAAAAAGGAAAAGAAAAAAAAAAGAGAGAGAGAGAGAGAAAGAGGGAAAGATTCGTCGAAACATTTGCTCGAGATCTAATCTAACTTCCTCTTTTTCTCTCTCTGTCTCTCTCTCTATCTCTCTTGCTTTCTGTCTCTGTCTCTATCTCTCACTTTCGTAAGCAGTGAGTTCGTGATGCCGCTTATGTATGTATATAGGTATGTATGTATGAATGTATGCATATATATATATGAAATCGACGAGGACGACACGGGGACCAAGTTAAATACGCTTTACATCCCGACCTCGAGTTACTAATCGCTCGAAAAACATTGGATCAGCAAGATGCACCGCGCTATGCATGACTTGATTACGTCAGCGTTTTGGTTTAAGGAAAGGAGAGTGGGGATGGTTGAGATACGGAAAGTATGGGAAGGGACAGGTGGGGAGGGGGATAGGTAGGGTAGAAGAAGGAACCAGGGGAATAAGAACGCGGCCCAATTTCGTCGAGTGTTTTGATCGTTGGTATTTCTTAGATAAATACGCTTTTATTCGATCATCAGCCAAAAGACAATAAGACACAGTGAAATAGAGAAAGAGAAAGAGAAAGAGAAAGAAAGAGAGAGAGAGAGATAACATTAGCAATCGAGGTTGCTACCCTTTCTCATCTCTTTTACAAATTTTATTCTTGCCAACAAATCTTTCTAGAGATAACATTATATATATATATATATTAGGTTGGAAACTATGAAACGGGCGTTTTTGTTTAGTTATTTATATTCATTCAATGCTCGTTTCATAGTTTCCAACCTAATTATATACATATATAAGTATTACATCTTGTATTACATCTCGAAAATTCAAATCAGACTTATTTTCCAAAATGAATTTATTTATACGAATTTATCCACGTATATAATACATACATACATGCATACATTTACATGTATATTATTGTAGATAGATTTGTTAATGTTCTCGATAAGTTCCTAGATGGAACTAAAAAAAGTCACTAGCAATTAGTAATTTTTTAATAAATTTTAGACTAATCTTTTCACGCACGCGCACATACACACACACACACACGAATATATAGCTTTCAGATTGTAAGAATACAAACGTCTACGAATTTTTATTCTCAGCCAATATCTCGTATGTGTGTGTGTGTGTGTGTGTGTGTGTGTGTGTATGATACAAATTAATGGATAATATTTTCTTGGTAATCAAATATCAAACGAAATAAATATAGATAAGGGGAGATCTTGCTCTGCGAAATTTATATATTTCTTTTCTTTTTTTTTTCATCTTCTTCTTCTTCTTCTTTCGTAATTTTACCGAACGTGTCAAAAGTTCCTGGACGATTATGACAAATCAATTGATTTTTACTCTCAATTCTCCGGACTTTTCGTAGATCAATTTTAAATTAATACTTTTAATAAAACTAACCAACAAGCTTAACTTCGCTAAAACCACAAAGCCCAACTAATTGACTAACTAACTAATAAGCTCAAAGTGTATATTAAAAAGTGTGATCGATTTAACCAATAAAATAAAAAGAAAAAAAGAACACGCAGGAACTTTGGATTCGTGGTGTATTAAAAATGAAAAAAAGAAGAAAAAAAAAAGAAGAAAAAAAAAAAACAAAATAGAAAAAGAAAAAAAGAAAATTAACTTTGAACGGACGACAGGATCATCCGATTATTAGTCACAACACAGCATGTAAACAGTTGTAACCGAATTTCAAAGCAGTTATTAAACTTGACAGAAAAACAAAGAAGAAAGAAAAAAAAATGGACGACACGGACACAAGATCTCAAGAGAGTTGCTTGTTTGTTCCCCATGTAAAAAAAAAAAAAAAAAAAAAAAAAAAAGAAAAAATGAAAGAAAAAAACAAACATGCTTTCTGAACCAGTTCCATGGAAAATTATGACGACATAATGACGAGTTAATATGGATACAGTAGAAACCGTTCATATCGGTCGTCCGGTCGATAATACAGGACGTATATTTCGCGTGAAACGCGTCTGTCTCGGCGTTGAAAAAAAAAAAAAAAGAAAGAAAAGAAAAGAAAAGAAAAGGAGAAAAGAAAAAGGATGAAATAATAATAATAATAATAATAATAATAACAATAATAATAATAATAATAATAATAATAATAATAATAAAAAGGAAAGAAATATAAAAAAAAAAAAAAGAAAAAAGAAAAAGAAACTCTGAAATCTCTTTGAGTCGGCGTTATTGATTCGACGGAACGAGACGGCGGACGAAAAAATGCCACACGAAGTTGCAGCGTAACTGTGATACGGCCGGGTCAACAGCGGGTCATCGTTGCTTTCCAACGACATTCTCCTCGTCTCCTTCTTCCACTCCTTTTTCTTTTTCTCCTTCTCTTCCTCCTCCTCCTCCTCCTCCTCCTCCTCCTCCTCCTCCTCCTCCTCCTCCTTCTTCTTCTTCTTCTTCTTCTTCTTCTTCTTAAGTCATAAATCTTAGTGTTAGTCTTCGATGCAACTCTCGATTTAATTATTTGCACTTTCTTTTTTTCTTCATTTCCTTGCTTCCCTAATTTTTTTACTTCTATTTCTTTTCTTTTAATATTCTTAATTTTTTTTTTCTAATTTTCACCCTTTAACTTTTTTCATTTTCTTAATTTTTTTTTTTTTTCCTTGTAATTTTTGCCCTTCCAATCGACCTCCCTTCGAGTGTAAAAAAAGAAAAATACAAACATACAGAAAAAAAAAAAGAAAAAAAAATTCAATAATGACAACGATGGTTATGGTAATTTTTGTTTCTTCTTTATTTTTTTTTTTGTTTTTCATTGTACATACCAAAAGTTTATAAATGGATCAAAAGTTTCCGAATAGATGAAAAAAATTCAATTC
>NC_140816.1:7287500-7290000 GCF_050613455.1 Vespa mandarinia | reverse complement strand
TAATTCGCACTATCAACAATATACTATCTCTCTCTCTCTCTCTCTATATATATATATATATATATCTATATTAACGTAAGAGAGAAGAGTAGAAAAGACGCGGGCCGTCCTTCAAAAATACTTCTACGTATTTATTTATTTATCTATATACGAGAAGATACTACGCGACTATTCGCCGTTCTCTCTCTCTCTCTTTTTCTTTCTTTCTTTCTTTCTTTCTTTCTATTTCAAACGTAATTCACACGTTCGTTTTCTCGACGAACTTCTTTGACGAAAACGCGGCCGATTCCACGTCTTGTAATATCTTTCTCTCTCTCTTTCTCTCTTTTTTCTCTTCCAGCCTCCTTCTCTCTTCTCTCTCTCTCTCTTTTTCTAACAACGTTGTGTACTTGTCCTTGTCACACCGGCCCTGCTGCTATCTCTCTCTTTCTCTCGTAGAGGAGCGCGCGCGCGCGCGCGCCAACGACGACACGACAGGACACGACGACGACACGATGACACGACACGACACGACACGACACGACACCGCGGGAGAGGCTTTCTCTCTTTTTCTCTCTCTTTTTCTTTCTATTTCTCTCTCTCTCTCTCTCTCTCTCTCACTCTCGTCGGCCTCTCGTTATTTCAACGACGACGACAACGACGACCACGACCACGACGACGACGACGACGACCACGACGCAACGACGACGACGACGACGACGACGAGAAAGAGAGGGACAGCACGCGCACACGATCCGAGTCTCTCACGGGGACGATTCTGAAGGAGGGAATCTCCAAAGATAACTAACGCTTCTTCTTTCTTTCTTTTCTTTTCTTTTCCTTTCCTTTCGAATCACCGAGTGCGTACGACGAACGATGAAAAACTTCACGAAAATATATATATATATATATATCTCGATAATAATATTTATGATGTAAATACGTGTGTATGTGTGTGTGTTGTGTGTGTGTATGTGATATGTGTGTGTACGTGTATCGTGTGTTTGTTTACCAGTGCGCGTTTTCTATGCACACGTACGTGTATACATAGGGGCTCACGCAGTATATATATATATATGTACGCATATAATATATATATATAATATATATCAATGATTTATCGTATAATCTTATATACTCCTTTGCTAATATATATATATGTATGTATATATATATATGTATATGTACCACTGATGAGAGAGAGACGTGTTCCGGCGTTCCGTGTGGTGTTGTGTGTTACGCACGTTAGAAGACTCCGCTTCACCGCTGAGAGTGCAAGCGCGCGACTGCGGCGCTCGACGCGACTCGTGCGCCGGCCGCGTGTTTCACGATTTGGCCGTCGGCCTCGACGGTGGCGCTACCGGTCCCTCCTTCGAACCACGACGAGAGACCAGCCACTGACCCTGTCTCTCTCGCCCGCCACTACTCGACGCATGAAATTTCGATGCCCCGTCGTTGTCGTTCGTCCTTCTCTTTCTATCTCTCTTTATCTTCTTTCCTCCTCCTTTCCTCTCTCTCTCTTTCTCTCTCTCTCTCTCTCGCTTCCTCAAACCTACGAACGCGCTTTTTCTCGACCGACAGAACGCCCCCACTTCTTTCTCTCTACACTCTCGCTATCTTTATCTATCTATCTATCTATCTATCTATCTATTTATCTTTCTATCTATCTATCTTCTATCTGTCCGTCTCTTTCTTTCTTTCTTTCTGATTTAACGAACAACTCGATCTGTTAACATTTTTCTTTATACGTACAAATAAGTAATATTACTCTATTATTTTTTTTGTATCCTATCAACAACAACGATACGTTGAATTATCGAAACGAAAAATCAATGGAAAATTTTATCACGATCGATAAAATATAATTAACAATAGCATTTTAAGTTTATAGGTTAAGATACATCTCCGACGCGAGACTACTTCGAACAGATATTACGGAACGATAATGATCGTTTGTCTTTGCAACATTGTCACACGTAACGAACTATACGGACGTTACTATTTATTCGAATTATGATACCGTAAGCAATTTGATCGAATATAAATCGAGTTAAATTTGTAGATTATAAAATATATATGTATACTCTACCATAACTTTTGGCGATACTAAATTACAGGAAATTTGTTATTATATAAATTATATTGCACGCTTGATTATTATTATTATAAATCGAGAATCGAAAACACCTCGATCGATAAAATTCTCATTTCGAGTTACACACATTTGTATACATATATATATACATATACATATATATAATATAATATAATACAGATATAATAAACATTAGTTTTTTAGGTTAAGAGAAATACAATATATAAGTCTGTTTATTATTATTATTATAAAGTGCAGATTTAAAATCTCTGGTTTAATACGTACGAGAAATCTGAATCGTCGATTCGAGATTATGAAACGAACGATTGGACACGAATAGCTCCGGCTAAAATTGCACCTACATGCATTTTTAAAGGGTCCCTGTGTTTACGGATGCGCACGCATCGTAACCTAACCGGGCGCTTG
>NC_140816.1:7267500-7282500 GCF_050613455.1 Vespa mandarinia | reverse complement strand
TAATTTTTTCGATAGAATCGAGAGACGTCGTAAGGGGAATGGAAATTCCGTGATATACGAGACTAACATTCGATATCGCGTGAATGGCCGAGCTAAAGAAGAGCTTAACGTTATGTAAAAAAGAAAAAAAAAAGAATACACATATACAGACACACAAATACACGTGGCACACAGCAGAGAGAGAGAGAGAGAGGGAGAGAGATGCGGCGTGCATGCATACGTCATATAAATACATGGAACATACCCCTGTGACCCCGTACGTGTATATAAGTACGTACGTACATGTTCGTACGTATGCACTTAAGTACAAAGAGAGAGTAGGAAAAAAATTAAAGCTGTCAGAAGTGGGATTCGAACCCACGCCCACATAAGTGGACTGCGACCTGAACGCAGCGCCTTAGACCGCTCGGCCATTCTGACGTGTGTCCGACCGATTGTTCTTCGTACTTTAATAATTCTCTTCTCGTGGGTAGAATGTACTCTAATCGAAAAACTGGTCTGCATCGCTAAATTTATCTCTGAGCTAGGCGAAAATAACTACCGGTGCCGAACGAACGAACGAACGAACGAACGAACGAACGAACGTAGGAGCGAGTGAACGAACAGAACGAACGAACGAACGAACGAACGAACGTATCAACTCAAATGACTGGACTGACTGACTGACTAAATGATTCTTTAAGAAATTAACGTTTCTCATTCAAAAGCTCAAAAATTTTCATAATCGTAATCGATACAACACCATTTATTTCATTCTATTGACAAAATATTTTTTTTCCTTTTCTTTTTTTTTCTCTCTTTTTCTTTTTTTTTTTTTTTTTTCGTAACAAACAAATATTTCGTCCGGTTTTCAATCAGATCGTTTCAATAAATGAATGATATGAAATTGATTAATATACATGAATTGGATTAATATACTTGATTGTCAATAGAAAGATAAAAAAAAAAAAAAAAAGAAAAAAAAACAGATCGTAAGAATAACAAATAATATTTTTTCGCTTATGTTGTTGAGAGTTCAAAAAAAAAAAAAAAACAAAAAAAAACATAAAAGAAAAAGAAAAGAAAGAAATATTCGTTGATATAAATTTTGTTCCAATTGAATCGTATGAATCATTTTAATAGACTCGATTGTCAATTTAAAAAAAAAAAAAAAAAAAAAAAAGAAAACAGAAGATTGTAACGGAAACAATAATTCTTGATTTATGTTATTAAGAATTCGAAAAACAAAACGAAAAGATATTTGCACGTATAATTTTCTCATTAAATCATATGAACGATTAATTGATTTGATATTGTCAATAAAAAATTATGATAACACTAATTATACTAACAAAAATAACGACAAAAACAAAAGAACAACGTAAAGTCTCTTTGCTTGTGTTATTAAGAATAGAAAAGAAAAAAAAAACATATTTGAGGTATAATTATCCAATTAAATCATATGAACGATTAACATACTTGATTGTCAATGAAAAAAAAAAAAAAAAAAAAAAAAGTAGTAACAACAGTAACAACAATAATGAAACGTTTCTTTGTTTCTATGTAATTAAAAATTTAAAAAAGCGAAACGAACGAGGGACGAATAAAAACAAAAAAAAAAAAAAAAAGGAGAAAGAAACAAAAATTTTCGACCGCGCAATTTTCTTATTAAATTATATCGAACGATTAAAAGTGACTCGTGATGAAAAATGACGGTAATAATGATTTATGAACGGGAATAATGATTAGGAAAATGTCCAATGAATATTCAACATGTCATAGGACAAGTGATGCATTACTTGTTATTAATAGAAATCGTTCGTTTTAGATGCGTATTAAAAAAAAAAAAAAAAAAAAAAAAAAAAAATATTTACCATTTTACTTTGCCTACACTTCATTAATGTTTACAAATTTGCTTTATCGAACGAATTTGAAAAATTAATATATTAGTCGGATCGAACAATATTGCGCGCGAATTAATCGACAAAAAAGGACAAAGAAGAAGAAGAAGAGGAGGAGGAGAAGGAGGAGAACAGAGTTTTAGATTGGATAATAAAAAGGTTTGTAATAAATCAAAGAGAATGAAGAAATACGCGTTGAGAGCAACGTACGGTTAATTTACTAATGCGTCAAATTAATTGGATCGCGTACATAACCCCACGTTGACGTAACCTCACGTGTGTCTCTGTCCGTCTCTCTCTCTCTCTCTCTCTTTCTCTCTCTCTCTTTCTCTCTCTCTCTCTCTCTCTCTCTCTCTCTCTCTCTCTGTCTCTGTCTCTCTCATTGTCTATTCGATGCGTGGGTATAATACACTTTGATGTAATATACTTTTTTATTTATAAATTTATATGCCGTAACATAAAAGATATCGGACTCGATTGAGTCTTAAATATGAAATAAAAATATAATATTATCCTGTTAAAGTATTATTTCGATGAAAAATATGAAGCATTGAGTCGGACATATTTAAATAAAATGGCCGACGTAGAATCCGCTTAACAGAGGTTGACAGAAAAAAACAAACGTAAAGATAAACGAAAGAATGATAATAGATCATTCGAAAGTATCAAAGATATCGCGTTAATTTTCATCGATGTCTTTAATCGTTATCATCGTCCTTGTTATGTAACACGAAAAACATTTCCAATTATATCATTGATTCGAATTACATGATGGAACGTAAAAACCATGATACTAACTAAACGGGTGTACCAGTTGGTGGTGCAAGGCCGTTTAAACTTAGAAATTGGAATTCATTGACGGAACAATGGAAGAGTGGATGGTGGCACCTAGCGAAAAGTGTATTCAAACATAAGTAAGCAAGTAAGTAAATAAATACTTATTTCTATCTAACTACTTATCTGCCTATCATTCTATCAACCAATCTATTCTAATTAGAAGAATTAGCTGACATAACTCATTAAGTAATATTAGCTTTTTAATGAAATACAATTTTAAAATACAATTTCTCTTTTGATTGCCAACGAAAAAAATCTAACGAACTTTTATGACAATTTAACCAAATTATCGATTTACGTTTATTTACGATAAATCGTATATAGATCTGCGATACAATTTTTTTATTTTATTATTATCTAACTCTGTCGTAATACTTTCAGAACAATGGAAAATTATATAGGATCTAAGAAGAAAGAAATCTTGTTAATTTTCATTGTCAATTCGTATATTCGTTCCTTCGTTCGTTCAGTATTTTTCATCCTATCTTTTTTCTTTTCTTTTTTTCTCCTTTCTTTCTATGTCGTTAAAGAGAAGGAAAGATTGTCAGGTAGTGCGATTTCCGGTGCGGGGTCCGGTGCAGTGTCTCGAATAGTTCAAGATTGCATAGTCGCATTGAGCGTCGCTGCGTCTCAAGGCCGGACCGTCCGAGAGCTAAGGACGACGTTAAGATTCCCCTCTTATCCTCTCTCTCTTTCTCTCTCTCTCTCTCTCTTTTACTCACTCACACACACACACACACATATACACACTCTCTCTCTCTCTCTCTCTCTCTTCCTTCTCTTCATCCTCTTCTTTCCGTCCCTCTCCAAAGAGCAAGTCTCTGCATCGAGTCTGCCACCATCACCGACGTCTCAGTTCCTACCCCTCTACACTTCTCCTCCCCTTTTGCGAGTTCTCCTTTCCCTCCCTCCACCCTTCTCCCTCCCCCTTGTCCCCTTTTTGCATCCTCTCTTTCTTCTATTTCTTCTTCTTCTTCTTCTTCCTCTTCTTCTTCTTCTTCTTCTTCTTACCCGTCACCGTGGTGTTCTTTCTTCTTACTCCTCTCTCTCTCTCTCTCTCTCTATCTATCTATCTATCTTTTCTCTCTCTCTCTCTCTCTCTCTCTCTCTCTCTCTCTCTTTTATGCCTCGCTTCCAACTAAACTGCTCCACTGTACGACTCCACTCAACTCGAGTCTCCTGGTACGAGCTATAAAACTGGATGGTGCATTTCCTTCGGCTGGAAGCGATTTACCTGCTCCTAATCGTCGATCGTCGCAACACGAATACGATCGCGATGGTGAAGGAACACCAACTCAACTATTTATTCCTTAGTTTAGTTGCAATCTTCAACCATCCATTTAAAGCAACCACCCACCCGTCCATTTGTCCCTCTTTCTCTGTCAAATTATAAGTTTTCGTTTACAAGAAGATATCGAGTGAAAATCGAGAATACAAAATGTGACTTAAACAACGAGGAAAAGAATAAAACTTTTGCGATAGTAACTATGTCGTTTATCGTCTATATCATAAGCTTTTTTGAATTTAAATTCAATCGGAGAATTTATTACGATCATATAAGCGTACGTGATAAATTCTTTTTTCTTTTCCTTCACTCGGATTTTTTCATTTGAAGAAATATAAATAGAATAGAATGAGGACTGGTTTATTTCATTGGCATATTTCACCAACGCACTCATGTACGTACGTAAGGACAGACACAATCTTATATACGATGATATAATGTGAAATTACGATGATATATATGGTGAACTTGGAGATAGTTATCAATGTTCTTTTGAATTATTATTTTTTAATATATTTTTTCAATTCTCTTTTGTTTTTTTTGTCTCTCTCTCTCTCTCTCTCTTGCTTCATACTCCATTCTTATATTTTCTTCGAAAAATATTTCTATGAAATATTCGATAACATTCGAACTATTTCTTTTAAGAATGAATGATATCTCGATTCGTTCTAATATTTAATAACGATATATATATATATATATATATATATATATATACATATACATATATACATATATTTGTAGATTTTTTTACAAAAAGGGTTCGAAGTGGTACGTACTAGAGGCATAGCAACGCAAGAAGCGAGGGCACTAGTTTGTTAGGATTCCTTACGTGTCACTGGGTTACTATACTCACATTCCATACATAGAACGGGAGTCTACAGTATGAAAGAAACTGCTTTAGAATCTCGACCACCGAGCGACTGCATTGTAAAGCCAAGCGAAGGGCTTCCCTCGCAAGGGAATTCATTTCTTGTTTGTCTTGAACTTACTGCTTCTCTCTCCCCCCCCTCTCTCTCTCTCTCTTTCTCTTTCTCTCTCTCTTTCTTGAGCAGCTCCACTATATTCTCAGCTTCAGCGAAATGCGAATCTTAATTTTTTACCATTTATCCCCCCATTAAACACATATCTATCTACATACATATATACGTACATATATATATATATACCTATATGTATAATTAATTCATTTATTTTTATTTATTTCATATCACGAAATTTAATTTATCAAACAAATGCATGATTTTGATATTCGTACAAGAAAGGTATCTTCTTGTATATTTATATTTTTTATATTATTTTTTTTTTTTCAAATGTTAACGACCAATCGGAAGTGGACTATTTCTCTCTGTTTTTCTATTTTTTTTTTCTCTTTTCTTTTCTTTTCTTTTCTTCGGTAAACACCGACAAAGAAGAACGTAAGTAATAGTTTCCTGGAAAGAAGGAAGCTTCTTCGTTCAGCGATGATCACGGTGGTCGTGATGATGTTACGTGATGGTTTAACGTTCAAGGTCGACGTAGTTTTTGGGACGAAACAGGTGGATGGCAGGATGGCAAACGGCTCATGTTCAAGGTCACGTTACAATAACACCGCTATCATCATCATCATCATCATCATCATCATCATGATTATTATTATTATTATTATCATCATAATCGTTGTTGTTGTCGTCGTCATCGTCATGCACCATCGGGACAGAAGGTTTTAACGAAGCAACGCAAACTTTTGCGGAACACCTGCGCGTTTCTTTCTTTGATCGCGGTCTGCCTGTCTAATATCTTATGCAGCTTGCTTCTAGATATTACATTTCACATTTTGATATCTCTTCAATAATTTTATAAATATCGTATGGCGTTGAATATTCTTCTTTTCTTTTTCTTTTTACTTTTTTCTTCTTTCTTTTTTTTTCATCCCCATTCCCGAATAAAACATAAATATAATAATGTTTTAATTAATTAATTTATCGTTGACTTGGGACTTGAGATAAACGTAATATAAATAAGTAAAATAATAATAATAAATAATATATATATACGCATCTATATAATAATAATAATAATAATAATAATTATAATAATAATAATAATAATAATAATAATAATAATAATAATAATAATAATAATAATAAATGAAATACATAAATGAAGTAGGTCTGAAAATATCGTGAATTAGAACGATGCAAATGGAATATAATGATAGTTTCATGAGATTAAGAATTTATATAAAAAAGGAAGAAAAGAAAAAAAAAAAAGGGAAAAGAAAAAAGAAGGAAAAAATTAGAAAGTATTGCACCGTACTTAATAACACCAAGGATTATCGATAAGTATACTCACTTATTGCTCTAACGGCAAACAGAAAGACGAATACACGTCTCATTTACATAATTTTCTCCTTTATCCTTTTTCTTTTCCTTCTTATCCTTTTACATTTTCATTTTTGTCCTTTCGATTACTGCAACGAGAGAGAGAGAGAGAGAGAGAGGGAGAGAGAGAACACTGCAATACGAGAAGACGTGTAGCGTCGTTATTATTATGAACGAAGAGAAAGTGGGTGGGGAGGGAAGTGGGGGAGGGGGAGGGGGGTGAGGAAGAGGAAGGAAGGTAGGAAAGAGGGATAAGAAAATTTATGACAGTATCAAGAATCTCGCGTGAGATTCGCTATCTTCGAATTAAGCTATTTGTGCATTTTTTCCCCCACTCTCTCTTCTTAATTTTTTCTTTTTTCCTTTCCTTTTTTGTGTTTTTTTTTTTTTCTTTTTTTTTTTTTTTTTTTTTTTTTTTTTATTCACCGTTACGAAGTATCATGAACATGTATATGTGTGTGTATGTGTGTATATGTGTGTATTTTACGTATGTATGTATATACGTGCGCGCGCGTGTGTTTATAGTATTCGTATTTAATATTTCCTTCTTTATAATTAATAACACGACGGTGGTTTAATTTAAAACATGGTCATTCGATATTACCGGATTTCTCAGGATATTCAGAGAATTTGTATTCGCTATACATCGATAAATAAATAAATATATATATATATATATGTATATATTAGGTTAAAGATTAATCCTTAAATATCTCTCATTCATATTATATTCATGTTAAATAAATAAAGAATAATAAAAGAATATTGTTACAGGAGATGATGAATCGTTGGATTAATTTAAAATCGATGAGTTGGAAATGAAATATCCGATAAAGAATGAACTATATCAATATTACACAGACTTATATATTGACCTAATAAAAATGATTTTTTCATAGATATTTTAAGATCATTTTTATCTCCTTTTATTATCAAAATAATTTGATCGATGAATCTGTTTCTTATTTTCTTTTTTTTTTTTTTTTTTTTTTTTTTGAGATAAATAAACAAAACAGAATTATTTTACGTACGATAGATCGATGTATCGAAGGATCTATCAGAATTAATCAGTATAAATCAAAAAACAATACACCTAATCAATATTTTATTATTTTATATATATATATATATTTTTTTTTTTTTTTTTTTTTTATTGACTTCAACCAAATCCATCCTAAGTCACAATGGTTCATTAACGTAATATCGGATTATTCTCATTCTGAAAGTAATTTAATCCTTGAAGAACTTCTTTTTCTTCTTTTTGTTGAATATATAAACGAAACAGAATTTTATTTTAAGAAACGACGATTCACTGGACTGATTAAAATTGACTAATGGAAATGAAAAATCAATAATCAATTATTATTTCTTAAACTTCTGCCACGATATATGATTTATTAAAATAGGATAATATCCGGATTATCTTTATTCTCAAAATAATATTACCCTTAGACTCGTTATATCGAATAAATAAATAAATAAATAAATAAATAAATAAATAAATAAATAAATAAATACATAAATACATAAATATATAAATAAATAAATAAAATTTAAATTACTACAAGAGACGGATAAATCAGTGTACTGATTAAAATTGAATTTTACAAATAAAAAAAACCAATGACCAATTAATAATCACTGATATATCATTAGACTACGCACAATTGTCCTAACTCGAACAATTGATTTAACAAATTTCAAAAATTATCCCTCCTTTTTTTGTCAAATAAATAAATAAAATAAAATTGACATGAAAAGAGATGATAAATCAATGGACTGATAAAAATTGTTTGTTGCTAATAAAAAAAATCAATCAACATTTCTAATATATATTAGATTACTATCATCCATCTTAATTGGAATGATTGATTAGCAATTCTCAAAAATTATCTCTCTATTCTGAAAATAATTCTATGGACTGGTTAGCAATCAAACGAATTGGATGGATAATGTAAGTAAGTAGTTGGTAGCAAGAAGAACGATCGAACCTAAAGAAACGATAGTCGGAACGAGAAATAAAGAAAAAGCGGGAAAGAAAGAAAGAAAGAGAGAAAGAGAAAGAGAGAAAGAGAGAGAGAGAGAGAGAGGGAGAGAGAAGAAAGGAGAAGGACGCAATATGTGCAACTACGGTCCAAGGGCAAGCGATCGTGACTGGCTTAATAGCATTGCAGGAGGAGGGGCCCCAACTGCAATTATAATACACCAGGAGAATGTGCATTCACCTTTGGTCCTTTGCCACTTGCTTCTCTTCATGGCTCCTCCTTTCTTGTTGTCCTCCCTCTCGTTGATATCCTTCTGAGTCCCTCGTCGTTATTTCCTTAGAGGGAAGATTGATGATAACCATCGAAGGAATTCATTGACAGAACTATTTTAACAGTATTATTTTATATAATAATTAATTTAAAAATAAATTGATATTGATATATCGTATTGTTTATTATAAATGATATTAATTATTTTTGAATTTAATTGTAAATCAATCATTTAAAAATTAATAAATTAATACTAATAAGATTTATATATTAATTGAATGTTTATATAAATGATTATTATTAATTTTAGATATGTCATTTTTATATTATTATAATATTTTAATTATAATTAATTTCTATCTGTTAAATAATATTTCATTAAAATTAATTATACAAGTTTATAGAATATACATATATATATATATATATATATATATATATACATATATATATATATATATATATATATATATATAAACATGTATATAAATTAAGTTTCAAGTATATAATAAAATCATAAACAAAACCGCGTAGAAAATAACTACAATATGCGGGTAATAATTCCGCAGTTGGGGAATATACACATTGTATTATACATATATATGTACATGCGAGAAGGATAATAAAAAAAAAAAAAAAAAAAAAAAAAAAGAAACAAAGTAGAAAAAGAAAAAGACAAATACGCGTAGGTAGACTTTAGCTTCTCGATGTTAAATTGCATCGATAACGTTGAGAAATAATGAATAAAATTAATCGGGACGAAAGTAAAAAAAAAAAAATCGATTGTCCAGACCTAAACTACGTATGGATAAGGTTGGCTATTGAAGGAGCAACCCGCAAAACAGAGTTTGAGAAAGAAATTTGTTCGATGGTTATCTCGTAAATATATGTATATATATATATATACACACACACACACACACAAACACATATACAATACGTATGTACGTAAGTATATATCTATATATACAGACACGTGTATTCTCTCTTTCTATGGCCTCTGCGTCATCGGACTTGATCTTTTCTCTCTTTCTCTCTTTCAATGTATCTATCTTTCAATCTCTTGAGAAAGGAAAAGAAAGAGAGAGAGAGAGAGAGAGAGAGAGAGAGAGAGAGAGAGAATACCAAAAAAGAAAAGAAAATAAAGAGAAAGATATTCGTCACGAGTAGCCTGCGTGTCTGGTCAACGTCCTTTTGACATGGCTGCATAAATCGTCCTCTGCTCTCGTAAGCAGCAAGACCTGCAACAACAACGACAACGACACCACATTGCGATGAAAAAAGAAACTAATGAGAAATAAAGAAAGAAAGAAAGAAAGAAAGAAAGAAGAGAGAAGGAAGAGAAAGAGAAATAGAGAGAGAGAGAGAGAGAGAGAGAGAGAAAGAGAGAGAAAGAAATATATGTATATGTATATCGTTTGCGTGCTTTTCGAAAGAAGAGAAACCGGAATAACGTATCACCATCGTGTAGAATCCTAAACAGGCGTCCACCTCTCCCCCTACCCCCCGCGCGCCCCGACAACGCTACCCTACCCTCCAAACCCCTTCACACCCCCCCAACCTTACCCCACCCTCCAAACACCCTGCCAGATCCACCTCCTTCCACCTCGCGCTACTTCTTTACCTTCTCATCCTCTCCTCCTCCTTTCATCAAAACAGGTTTCTTCTGTTCACGAAATTCGAACGTTCCCGCCTTCCTTCGGACAACCCAACCACAAAATTTGCAACATTGTGTTATATACATATCTCTATCTCTTTCTTTCTCTCTCTCTCTCTCTCTCTCTCTCTCTCTCTCTCTCTCTCTCACTCTGTTTTTGTCTGTTTCTTCTTCTTTTCGCGGTTTCTACTTTGCATCGTTTTTCGTCCGCTCAATTTCCTTTACATTATTTCGAAAAGAGTTAGGGGAAGGAAAGAGACAAGAGGAAGAGAGGTAAAAGAAAAAAAGAAGAAAAAAAAAAAGGGAAAAAAGAAACAGAGGAAGAGATGAAAAAACGAAAGATAAAAAGCGAAGAGGGGAAAATAAAAAGAAAAATAAGAGAAAAAATCCTCGCGAGGAGATTCGCCAGGGGTTTCTTTCGATCGTGAGAGAATACGAGGGAACCGAGTTCGTGTGTTTGAAAAAAAAATAAAAGAAAATGGGAAAAAAAATAAAGTAAATAAATCAAACGAATGTAAAGATAAAAATATAAGAATTAAAAAAACAAGAGAAAAAATAAAAGTAAAGAAAGAGATAAAGAAAAAGTTATTCGTAGTAACGGAGAATGAGTCCAATTGAATATGTTACTATCGACGATGACGACGATGACGACGACGACTACGACGACGACGACGACGACGACGACAAGGACGATTATTTTTTCGTTCGACGTCCCTTCTTTTCATTTTTTCTTTTTTTCTTTCTTTTTTTCTTTTTCTACTTCTTCTTTTTCTTTTTCTTCTTCTTCTTCTTCTTCTTATCGGCGACGTTAATTTACCGAAGAAGAACTCAAACAATGCCGATGCCGTATGCTAAGTCACGTGAGTTCGAATAATTAGCAGCGAGAAACATGGAACCGGTTCAGTTTCGAAGAATGGAGTCTCTACGGTTAAATTGGACACGCTTTATAGGAAGCATATATCTTCTTCTTTAAGGAAGAAAAAGAAGAAAGAAAGAAAGAAAGAAAGAAAGAAAGAAAGAAAACGAAAGAAAAGAAAAGGAAAGAAAACGAAAGAATAGAAAGAAAGAAAGAAAGACAGAAAACTTTATGTACTGTAATATATTCGTGTGAATGTATGTGTGTGTTCGACAAAAGTAGGTCACAAACCAAAGAGATTAGAGATTAGATAAATTGAAAAAAGAAAGTAGAAATAAAAAAAAAGAAAGGAAAAAAGAGATTCTTCTTTTTTTCTTTTGCTGTTTTTTTTTTCTTTCTTTTTTTTTCTCCTTTTTCGTTTAACAGAATTCTTTACAAATTAACTAACACGCGCGCGTTTCGATATCTATTGACAATGATTTGATTTATTTTATTTGCACTTGGAATCAAACTAAAAATAATAAAAAAAGAAAAAAGAAAAAAAAAAAAGAGAGAGAAAAATAAATAGAAAGAAAAGGAAGAAGAAGAAAAAGGGAAAAATAAATAAGTTATCGTATTTGGATGTTAATAAAGTAAGTTGTCATATAAAATTTTTTAAGCGGTTTTAGTCGGGCCTCTTTCCATCCCCTCGCTGTGTCCCATCCTGTTCCATCCCCTTAGGGAGTTAATCCAAAGTGGTCAAAAAATTTATTCAGATAACGATTTGTTCCCCTTCGCCCGTTAACCCGACCCATTTCTTCGCGAAACCAAAAAAATTGTTCTGCGTCGATATGCTTTGGAAAAAAAAAAAATATATATATATATATATATATATATATATATATATATATATATATAAAGAAAGTAATAAAAAAAAGTAATAAAAAAAGATTACTAGATCTCGTAATAATCTTGATGGACAGTATTCATGGAATATTTTTCCTCTCTCTCTCTCTCTCTATATATATATATATATATATATATATATATATATATATATATATGTGTCTCTATGTAAAGCCAAGCGAATTCCGCGTGCGTGCACCGCACTGCGCTTTCGAACTCGCAGCAGGACAACGAAACATCCCTGTTGGTATTGATCAAGGAGTGGTAGCGGGTGTTCTTGAACTCCAACTGTTCTCTTCTGTACTGTTCTGTACTTGCTTTCAGTTTACGATGCTCCTCGGCAAACTATATGGCCTGCGTATATACACAAAGTCCTATATACATGTCTTTTATACGTTTATTTACACACATACACACACACACATATATATATACCAACATAGATAATGTATATGCGCGCGCGTGTGTGTGTGTGTGTGTGTGTGAATAAACGTACTTTGGTATTACTAGTACCACCTATCCCCTTGTAACGTTCTTTATCGCAATGATCAACAATTCATATTGAAGTTATTATCGAGTTGCTTTTGCTAAAATTCACGCGACGATTAATACGTGATAACGCGTAATCTGATTGGTCTATACCATAAAGGACTTTGTTTCTTTAATTGAGCGGGACGAGTATAGGACGATTTAAAAAAAAAAAAAAAACAAAAAGAAAGAAAGAAAAAAAAATATTGTTTGACGTGTCGTCGCAAAGGATACGTTGTTTGTTTCTTTTTTTTCTTTTTTTTTGTTCTCAATTCTTTCATCTCGTTTTCCTTTTTATAGAAATTAAATTTCTATATATATATATATATATAATAGAGTGAAAATCCATTCGCGTTTTAATTGATTATCACAAGCTGACAATCGTGTTAATAAATTAGATTTTCCGCGATGGCACCCCCACCGTTTAGTGTCGAAGCACTTCGGTAATTATCAGTAATCGCGTCACGTCATTTTCGTTATTGAAATAAATTCCGTCGATTAACCGCATGAGTCTCGTCACTCAAGTCTCAATTTTTTGTCATTACATATATATATATATATATATATATATATATATATATATATGTATATGTGTGTGTGTGTGTGTATATTTTAAATTCTTTTCTCATCTGCAAATATAAAAAATCGCTAATAACTATGATAATGATAATAATGATAATAATAATAATAATAAAAGTAATAATAATAAAAAAAACAGGCGCAACGACATTTTCGGGAAATCGCGAATTAGAATTTAAGATGAATCGCGATAGGCAAAAAATATATCACACGCAAGACCTTGATTAAACGCGATAAAGATTTTAAAGATTCAAGCACGATGTTGAATTAAATTTCCATGGGCTTTCGCAAATAGTACGATAAAATTACCTGAATGAAATGTTTGATTAGATGTTTTTTTATTCATTGACTAAAAAAAAAAAAAAGAAAAAAAAAAGAAAAAAGGAAAAAGCAAAAAGAAAAGAGATAGAGAGAGAGAGAAAGAGAGATCGAATCGAATCGAATTAAGACGAACGAACGAACGAAAGGAAAAGGAATTCGTGAGAGAAGCTCGCGAAAGAAAAGGAACGAAAGAGAAAAAAAAATAAAAAAAAAAGATAAAAAAAAGAATAAAAAAAAAAAATAAATAAAAAAAAAAAAAAAAGAAATATAAAAAAATGAAATAAATACGCTACGTCATCGTGCGAATAGCGGTAGGTAGATGGTTAGTGAGAAGTTGGATTGGGTTAGAGCGAGAGAGCGTTTAATGTCCTCGTGCTAAAAACGACACAATGTCACCGTCTAGCTCGTGAAAATACATATATACGCACATATATACATACATACGTACATATATACATACATACATATGTAGATACATGGATACATAGATGCATATGTATGTACGTCGTCGTATCATAGTTGCTCTCAATGGATAACGTTATCTCTTTGTCGTCTGTTCGTACGCGTCTTTCTAAGATGTTTCATGGAAATGAACTCAAAAATACGTATACCACCTATTGCGTTGAATTTCGTAAAATTATAATCGACAAAATGGAGAAACTCTCTTGTAGCTTGAAAATTCGCGATAAAAAGAGAAATAATAATAATAATAATAATAACAATAATAATGATGATGATGATAATGATGATGATGATGATCATAATAATAATAATAATAATAATAATAATAGTAAGAGATAGTCAAAGTGTTGTTGTCCGAAAGAACATTCTAATTCTTTTGATGAGATCGTCCTTCGTCCTTAGAAAAAAATTCTCTGGATTATTCTTTTTTCTTTTCTTTTCTTTTGTTTTTCTTTATTTTTTTTTTTTCTTAATGTAATAACACTAGCTAGATATGTCATTCCTTCTTTTTTCTTTTTCTTTCTCTTTCCCCACAAGCTAAAATATCTATCATATTTACTTTTAAGATAAGTACGTATGTTGGGAAATTTAAAAAAAAAAAAAAGAAAGAATAAATAAAAGGAAGATAAAAGAGAGAGAAAAAGAAAGAGAGAGAGAGATAGCATATTTCTTTGTAGAACATATATTTCTTTTTTCTTTTTTTATTATTATTATTATTATTATTATTATTATTATTATTATTATTTATTTTTATTTCTTGTGATGTATTCAGACATCGACCGAGTTTATTTTGTACGTGCGTAAAAACGCATGAATGTGAATGTGATTTAAAAGTATAGAAAGAAATAGGTGCCGACTGTTGGTCCATAACATCTAAAAAAAAAATATATATATATATATAAGAGTATTAGATATTTTTCAATCTCATTTCTCGTACAATATTAATACCATGTATACAAGATAAGAAAATGTATCATACGTACGTTGTAAATCTTAAAAATAATAAATGAATTATAATACAAGATTTATATTGGAATGTTAGATTGATTGATATTATTCTAATTCCATCATGTTAAAATTCGTATAATACGT
>NC_140816.1:7245000-7257500 GCF_050613455.1 Vespa mandarinia | reverse complement strand
ATTGGCGCGATCAATAAACGTTCCGCAATGGCACTGGAGTTGGCTAGACTCAAGGAATTGCTTTTAACGTCGACTTTGGTCTAAATTTCGGCCGCTGCACCGGTGCCACTGTGTCGGCAGCCTTGCCTTTCCTCTTTCCCTTTCTTCCTCATCCTCTATCTCTCTCTTTCTCTCTCTTCCTCTCTCTCTATTTCTACATAGATATGTGCATATATATATATGTATATATATATATATATCTGTCTCTTTCTGTTACATATAGTCCACCCTTCATAGCATCGACGCTTTTGGCGCCACCGAATCCCGACCAAGTTTATCCCCAAGGAAATGTCTTCAGGACTATCGATCCCAAAGGATATCGTTCAGAGAGAGAGAGAGAGAGAGAGAGAGAGAGAGAGAGAGAGAGAGAGAGAGGGAGACAGGGAGAAAAAGAAAGAGAGAGCAAATTTTGTGATCGAACTTTCAAGTACTTTCCTTCTCTCTCTCTCTCTCTCTCTCTCTCTCTCTCTCTCTCTCTCTCTCTCTCTCTCTTCTTCAAGTCTTGGAATAGACAATTTGTTTTTCTTTCATCACAGGTACAATCATGTTTAAGAGTATTTCTTTTCACATATCCACGACTTGCTATTTGATAAAAAACACTTTGGCCGATATGTTACAAAAAAAAAAATAAAAAAATAAAGAAAAAAAACCAAAGAAGAAAAACAAGTTATTTGAATAGAATTGAATTGAATTGAATTGAATTTTATCAATATTTAAAATGCAAATGTACGATAGTCGATATGTTGACTCAATAGATCGTCCGACTATACTTAGCCATTGATCACTAATAACTTAGCAAGCTCTACTCGTCGTTACTACTTCTTTGATCAGACTTCGACCGAAGTAGTAGCGATAAATGCGTGGTCGGTCATTAACACGTTCGATGTAAAAGGAAAAAAAGAAAGAGAGAGAGAGAGAGGGAGAGAGAGAGAAAGAGAGAAAAAAAGAAAAAGAAAGAATCTAATCGTCTATTCTGACCTAAGCGATAATAAAAAAGATAAAAATTATTCCTTGGAATTATTTTCGTATAAAGAGCATCAAACATTACGATTCAATTAATTTAACGTCCTTACTCTAATTAACTATTCAATTAATTTATCTTTCTCTCTCTCTCTCTCTCTCTCTCTCTCTCTCTTTCTCTCTCTTCTCTTTATACGTTCTTGACAAAGAGACGATTATGAAACAAAAAGAAAAAAGAAAAAAGAAAAAAAGAAAAAAGGAGAAAGGAAGAAAAAAAGAAAGAAAATAAATATTTTAAATGAGCGTTAAAAAATAAATGTAATAAATTAATTCTAACGTTAATTACGTTAACGCAGATCGTTTACTATCTCTAAAGAAATACAAAAAAAAAAAAAAAAAAAAAAAGAAAGAAAAAAAAAAGAAAAAAAAAGAAGAAAAAAAAAAAAGAAAGAAGAAACAAGGAAACAAAACAAAACAAAATAGAAAACAAAAACGAAAGGGAGACAAAAGACCGGAAATATAGTAGAGAGAAAAAAATAAAGGAAGCATGGTCGTTATCGTTTACGTTATAATTATCGTCATTATCATTATAATTATTATTATCATCATTCTTTATTATTATTATTATTATTATTATTATTATTATTATTATTATTATTATTATTATTATTATTTTCATTTTTTATTACTATTATTATTATCGTCATTATTAAGACGTCGCGAGGTTGATATAAGCGCGAATACACATTTGAAAGAAGAAAACTATTGTCATATATAATATATAAACGTAGATATATAAGTTCGTACTTAAAATTGACCTTCCCTGGGAAGCCTTCCTCGTGCAAAGAGGTCAGTCGCGTCTCTGCTATGTCTGCCTCTCTCTCTCTCTCTCTCTCTCTCTCTCTCTCTCTCCCTTTCTCTCTTCCTCTTTCTCTCTCACAAACGGATAGACAGATAGACACAAATACATACGTGACATACACACACACACACACACACACACACACGAATATAGACAACCCTTGGGATGGTTCGTCAGAGTGCATGGAAACGCGCGTATTCGCGAATACGACGACAAAGGTGCGTATCGATCTCTATCTCTCTCTCTCTCTCACTCTCTCCCTCTCTCACCCTCACTCTCTTACTTTCTCTTACTCACTCTCATCCGTTTCTTATATATATATATATATTTATTCTCTCTCTCTCTCTCTCTCTCTCTCTCTCTCTCTCTCTCTCTCTCTCTCTCTCTCTCTCTCTCATACTCTTTCTGTCATGCACAACAGCATAAAAGTGGAAGAAGTTTATATGCAGAGAACTACTACCGGTCGATAGGAACCCTTTCGTGGCCAGTTTGGCCTTTGCTGCTCGAGTTACATACGTATTTGTACGTCGGACATTGTAATCTCTTCGTTAAAGGTTCGTTCTCGAGCTCGTAAAGTCATTTCTTCTTTCTTTCTTTCTTTCACTTTCTCTCTCTCTCTCTTTCTCTCTCTCTTTCTCTTCTTTCTCTTTCTCTTTCTTTCTCTTTCCCTTGGTACGCGCACGAGCAATGTATTTCTCATGCCACGCCTGTTTCATACGAACCAAGCGACGTCTCCACTCGAGATATCCGAGCGATTCCCGACACGCAAGAACGAAAGGAGAAAGCTTAGATAAATGGGAGAAGCGATGGAGGGATTGGGAGCTGGCGGAGGGAGGTAGGGAGGGAGAGAGGGTGGGAAAAAAAAAAAAAAAAAACAAGAAATAGAACAGTTTTTACATTTAATTCCGAGAGAAGAAATGAAAGAGTTTAAACTTGAGATTGTACTCATTACCTTTTCTTTTCCCTCCCCTCCCCCGCTCTTCATCCCCTTTTTCTTTTCTTTCTTTCCTTTTTTTTTCCTTCTCTCCCCCCACCCCCTCCACCCTTCTGAAAGGCGAACACGACACGATTTTACGTTTAATTCGATATCTTTCTTTTTAAATAAGAGAACATAGAGATATAATAAAAAGCTATAATAAAATGAAATGAATGTATTGGCTTGAAAGAAAAAAAAAAAAAAAAAAAAAAAAAAAAAAAGAAAATGAATGATATATTTATATGAGGAATATAAGTTTGTCGTTTGCGAATGTTACTTTTGTCCTTTTAATAAGAATAATATGAACGTCTTATACTAGTCACACCCTGTATACTGGAACCTTTTCAAAAATTGGAAAGATAAACAATTTATCATATTGTTTTCACGCTGATGCATTGGAGATAGAATTTTTCTCGATGGGTAAGAATCTGAATAAATTTTGTCGAGCTCGAAAGATAAAAAAGAAAAAAGAAAAAAGAAAAAAGAAAAAAAAAAAGAAAAAAGAAACAGAAGAAAAGAAAAGGGAGAGATAGAGAGATAGAGAGAGAGAGAAAAAAAGATTAAGGATGCAATTCGAAAATCGACACATGATCAAAAGATCAATTTATCATACTTTATATTATATAAGTACTATAATTCAAAAAAATATATTACTTATACACACTCACATACACATACACACACACACAAATATATATATTAATATAAAAAGAAAAGAAAGTGTGTGGAAAAAATCTGAAACAAAGAATAAATCATTCTCAATGTGAACACATAGACGATATAAATATATTTGTAAGAAAAATTCTTAACAATAATAATCGTATGCTTTTATCTAATCTCAAAATCATTAAATAAGATACTTAAGCAGTTATAAGTACGTTATTTCGATTATTTCGAATTTTCAGAATATATACGTGAAATAAATATGATCCTAGTCTACGTAAAAAAAAAAAAAAAAAATATCGCGAATGCGTTAATACGATGTCACGTGAATTATTCTCGTCCACTCCTACTCAAAAAAAAAACAAAAAAAAAAAAAAAGAAATGTGAGAAAATAAAGAAGATAAAAAAAAAAGAAAAGCAGAAAAAAGAAAGAACAAAATAAAGTCGATGAACGGCGTGGGAAAATTTGCTAATGAATGAATGGAAGGAATGATCTTCTGATTCCTCTCTCTCTCTCTATCTATCTCTCCTTCCCTCTCTCTCTTTCTCTGTCGTTCTTAACGATTGGTTCGATCGTAGAAGTCCTTGTTGTCGTTCGAGTAAGCCACATAGTCGATCGTTAACGCAAACATAGAACGTTTATAAGATCGAGGTGGTACGATCCAGCATAAATTGAATTCGATTACCCGACTGGCTACTCGTTCGGCCGTGTAACGAGGAAGAGGTCACCGTATATGTAATCTGTTGTGTCTGTGAAACGGCTTCTAACCTCTAACACGATTCTAACCAACGACCAACGATCAAGGAGAGTATAGCGTTATAAATAGATGCTATATGGACGAATAAAAACGAGGATTCGAAGGGGGTGTGAAAGACGGTAGAAGATGTTAGATACCAACGTTCGAGGTAAAAAGAAAAAGAAATATGGCGGGTGGTTGATTGGAGTCACGTGATGAGCCGCCATTTTTCTTTCTTTCTTTCTTTCTTTCTTTCTTTCTTTTTTTTTTCTTTTCTCTCTTCTTTTTTTAATCTTACGTCGTCGGAAAAACGTGAGTCGTTGGGACACAATATTTCTTTTTCTTTTTTTTTTTTTTCTTTTTTTCATTTTAGTCATATAAAATACAAGTCGTATAAATATAGATATAAAATATGAAAATATATGGGAGATCTTTATACCAGATCTAATAAGTTAGAGTAATATAGAAATTGAAATGAAGTTTGCGATCTATTTGATGTGATTTCAATCACATAGATGATAGTAATTAGAGTTATATAGATGATAGTGATTTGAGTCATATATATATATATATATATGGAAAAAAATTGTAAAAAAATATATATATATAAATCTAGATTTTCTCTAATAAATAAATATATTTTATGCAGAAATTATGAGATCTCACTGATCTGTTTGGTGATTATAAGGATGACCTAATTCTGTTATTACACACACACACACACACATACATGAATATATATATATATATGTATTCATATAAATTATTATTTTGAATCATTATATAGATCAATGTCAACCATTTATAATAAATTATTAATGATAAATTACGATATATCAATGATAAATATTAATTTACGATCATTAAATGACGATATTATTTGATAAATGTATTCCCTTAATTAAACTTTTACAATTAATATGTATCAATATATATATATATATATATATATATATATATATATATATTTAGATATTTAGATATCTATTCATTTATTTCAGTGATTCATACATTAATAGAATAGAGTATTCTATTGTTATAACCAATGACGTAAGTTATCGATAAATTTCTATGTTGATTTTACGTAATCGTTGTCCTTTACACTCCTGTAAATACATATTTTTTCTTTATTCATCGAAAACGCGACGACCGAAAGGGTATTTATCGTTCCTAACAACGGATCGCGATTTACGTCGACGAGTTTATTTTCGGTCATCTAATCGACGACGACGACAACGACGACGACAACGACGACGACAACGACGACGACAACGACAACGACAACGACGACGGCGACAACAACAACAGAGATGTCCTGAAAATTATGAATTAGTGCAACGATGCAAAAGAGTGTGAGAGGGAGGTGGAGAGGAGAGAAAACTTCTTTGATGCAGAAAACACGAGAGAGAGAGAGAGGAAGAGAGAGAGCTTCTTGATGCAGAAAACACGAGAAAGAGAGAGAGAGAGAGAGAGAGAGTGTATGTATGTATGCGTGTGTGTGTATATATATATATATATGCAGCTTATGTAGCTGGTTAATATGACGCTATAATAACGGAATCTCCAATGGGAGCATGACCTTTCGAGTCCGATGACGTCCGAGCAAAAACATTGGACCTATAGCAACACGCATAGAAAGAACGACGTTCGGGGGTTGGATTGACGTCAATGTCACGCGAATGGATTATTATGGGACATATACCCTTTCGCGTTTGACCATCGACTATCGACGTTGGTTGATGTTCATCGGGTGATTAAACAGACGTCTATATCATCGACGAGTCAAGGACGTACTCGCGGGATCAAATTTACTTATCTGAAACTTTTTCTAACTAGATAATGTCAATTATTACGTAGATTTACCTTGACCATTTTGATTTTGCGGCTTAATGCTTTTATATATATATATATATATATATATATATATATATATATATATATATAATTATTTTATTGATTATTGATTATTCGATAAAAATTAAATATCGATCGTCATTGTCATCATTACCATTATCATCATCATCATTATTATTATTATTATTATTATTATTATTGTTATTATTATTTATTATTAGAATTGTAGTGATATTTATTTTAGTGATAATTATCATTATTATTTTGATTTATTTTTAATGATGAAAAAGTTTCATACGTCCGAAGCAATTTTGAAATATCTATGGTCGATATAATTAAATTTGAGATTAATAATACTTGATAAGAGTGAAATATTGATTGTTACCTTTATTGACATTATCAATACCATAAATATTTCATATCATAAATAATTTATTTTATGTTCACTTATATATCGAATAATTATCTATACTTATTACATTATATTAGATTCGAATAATAAATAAATATCCTTTTTTATTGATATATTATACCAACATTAATTATAAGAAATATTATCAAATAATAATAATAATAATAATAATAATAATTATTATTATTATTATTATAATATAATTATAATAATATAATTATAATAATAATAATTATTATTATAATATAATTATAATAATAATAATAATTATTATTATTATTATTACTATTATTATTAATATCATTATGGATTATTTTTGACCTACTTTCGATAATGGCAAAGTTTTCAACAGAATGATTCTTCAAGGCAATGCTCGTAAATGAATTTCCAATAAAACCGGAAAAGAGGTCTCTACGATATGTAATGGCGCTCTGGCGTCATTCTGGGAAATGTCAGGGTTGAATCGTTGTTAATACCCCGGTTCTTTAACCGCTTGCAACGAATGCAGAATCGAAGGTTCGTGTACATGAACGAGCTGCGACCTCTTTGACTATAACATCGTCGTTCTAACGTCGTTGCCGTTGTCGTTGTCGTCGTCTACGTCGACACCGACGCCGACGTCGACGTTCACGTCGTCGTTGTTGTTGTCGCTACGACGACGACCTCCTCATACGAATATTATCCGGTCGCTGGTTATATACGACTTCTCGAGGCAAAAAATATTAACTATATATACATACTTATATACGTATATGTAAATATATGTATATGTTTTACATATATGTAGGTATTTATGACGTAGTTATACAATTATGCATACGAGCTGTAAAACTTTTTTGTTAGACATGTTAAATATAATTATAAAAAAAAATAAATAAGTAAAAAAAATAAATAAGTTAAAAAAAGAAATACGAAAAGAAATAAAGAAGAAAATACAATTTTCTGAAAAAAAAAGAAAAAAAAAAGAAAAAAATATATATACAATATATATATATATATATACAATATATATATATATATATATATATATATATATATATATCAAACATATATGAAAGCATGTATGTACGTATGTATGCATATATGTATGTATTTATATGTATCTATTTACGATACTACAGGACGATGCAATTTTCTAATATTCACAAACATTTTTTATTAGAGATATATATATGTATATATATATATATATATATATATATATATATATATATATACATATATATATATATATTTATTATATTTATATATATATATATTTATTATATTTATATATATATATATACATATATATATATTTATTATATTTATATATATATATTTATTATATTTATATATATATATATATAAATATTATATTATATAAAAAAAAATATATATATATATGTATGTATGTATGTATGTATGTATGTATGTATGTATGTATGTATGTATGTATGTATGTATGTATATATGTATGTATGCGTCTATATGCGATACTATAGGGCGATGTATTTTTTTTTTTTTTGTTAATATTCAAATATTATTCTTGTATCTACTTTTTTTTTTGTTTTTTTTTTAATTACAAAATAAATTCTCGTATTATTCATTTATTTCTTTTGTCCCAAAATACTGCAGGGTGATTCATTTCAATCATTTTAAAAATTTAAATAAATAACTTATATTTTTTTTGTTTTGTTTTCTTTTTTCTTTTTCCTCCATATCTCCACTTTATAAACTCGAACTATATGTCAATGTATTTTAGTTCTCGTAATTTTTTTCAATTACTTATGCATATACTTTTAAAACGAATGCGATGACTGCGAAAAATTTCTTTTTTGTTTTGTCATCGTATTAAGTTTTTTTCTAGGAAAAAAAAAAAAAGAAAAGAAAAGAAAAAAAAGAAAAAAGAAAAAAAAAAAAGAAGGAATGATTATATACAATTACAAGCACAAATATAAAAATAAATTACCGTTTAAAGGTTTCCCTTAAAATACCTTAAGCTCAATAATATAACCTATGAGAAATAACAATGCAAATAAAATTGCAAGCAATAGCATTGATGTGCGATCTGATAATTGTGTCATTTAAAAATTTTAAACGAAAACTCTTGAGAAAAATTATCGACAAATAACTAACGTTTTAACGACTCTTGCATACGTAAATAGGAACGTTAAAAGAACGTACCGTATTTCATTCTTTTCTTTTTTTCCTATTTTTTTTTTCTATTTCTATTTCTTTTTTTCTTTTTCTTTTTTCTTTTTCTTTTACGAACGAACGCTCGACGCTTCTCGTCGAAAAAATTGAATTTCATTTAAGAAAATATCGATCATGATTAAATCCATTCGATCAATTTCGAATTACTTTCTAATTTTCTTTCGCATAGTTTTATTTATTTATTTACTTATTTTTCTATTCTCGTCAAACTAAAAAAAAAAAAAAAACCTCCTAAATGATTTTTAATGTTTAGGATAATTTACGTTCGAATTAGAAAGAACAAAAAAGAGAAAAGCCCATTGTTCCTTCTCCCTTACGGTGTGTGAAGAAAAGAAAAGAAAAAAAAGAAAAAAAAAAAAAGAATAATAGAAAACAGTCTGAAACATTTGGAAAATGGAGTAATATGATTTTGAAAAATTGTCAAGGTACTTTTGACCTAAACCCGTATTATCTGCGATTCGTCGAAATATCCCCCTTTTGCGAAGTATTCTTTTTACAAGCATCCACGTAATGTCAAACGAGAGATTATCGTAACGATCTCGCGAGTACTATAAAAAGAAAAGAAGAAAAAAAAAAGGAACAAAAAAAAAATAAAAAGAAAAAAAAAAAAAGAAAAGGGGAAAAAAAAAGAAAATCTATAAAAAGCTACAAGAACGAAGGGATATTTTATAATGTCCCTTTCATTTCGAGGAACCTCGTTCAGGAATCGTTTACATCAAAGCCCGATGTAATCACATTTATCGAACCCTTCATAGTAAACACATGAATACACATATTACACCCAGTCTTTCGTTCATTCTATCATTTTTTTTTCCTTTTTTCTTTTTATATATATATATATATATATATATATATATATATATATATATAAAAGAAATTTCTATTTTTTCCCGTTTATTTTCATTTCTTTTTTCTTTCCTGATTTATTTTTTTCTTTTTTTTTTGTCACTAATAACATCTAATTGCAATATAATAATAATGTCATTAAACGAAAGTATAATAAAGCAAATGAATATGAGCAATTAAAAATCGTTTGACGTTTTAAACTGATCGAATATATAATTTCTAAATTAGTTATGATTTATTTGAGTGAAATAAGAAAAAAAAAATATATATATATATATATTATTTTTAATTTATATACATATATACATTGGATACATACATACATACATGCACGTATACGTATCCGAGAGATTATGATAATTAATATATGGATCTATGTATATGTGTGTGTGTGTATATATGTAAATTAATAATATTAATTAATAATAATAATAATTTATATTACATAATAATTAAGATAGTCTAATCCAAATATATTTATATTTAGAATATTTTTAGCGTGTTTTTAGCATATTTTTAGGATATTTATATGTATGTTTGTGTGTGTGTGTATGTGTAAAGTAATAATAAAATTTCTGTTTATATTATATAATAATTAAGATTTAGTCTAATCTAAAAATATAGACTGCACAGTTAAGATATGCGATAGTCGTATAACTAATCCTCAAGTTGGGAAAACAAAAGCCTTTAGTTTGAGTTAGTTATGAATTTATAATTGAACGTTATAATAATGGTGATGATAATGGTGGCAATAATGTTGACGATGGTGATGCTGGTGATGGTGATGGTGATGGTGGAAGTATTCTCGTTAGGTTTGCCAATTAATTAGTGGAATGAATTAGACGAAAGGAAAATGTTCCTTCGTCGTTGGTCAGAGAACCTCAGGCGCGTTTCCTTTCTTTTTAATTAGTTTTAACGATTAATAATCTTGAATGTAAGCATTTTGATAAGTGTCTTTCATCTTTCTTTTTTTTCCTTTTTTTTTTTTTTCTTCTATTAAGGAGAATACAAGAAAAAAAATACAAAGAAAGAAACGAGGAAGAATAGAGAAACAAAAAAAAAGAAAAAAGAAAAAAAAAAGAATTTCCAGACAATGAAAACGAAAAAAATAATCGCCGAACATTTATCTTACCAATGAATTTCTTTTTCGATGTTTTTCTTTCTTTTAGGATTGATTGATAATTTCTTACTTGGTTAATAAAATCATGGAAGAGAGAGAGAGAGAGAGAGAGAGAGAGAGAGAGAGAGAACAACAAAAACATGTGAGATAATCGAGCGACACGTGTCGATATGATAACGGATTAAACTCGAATCAATCTTCGAGTCAACGTTATCGTTGTTTTGGTAATTGATTGAAAAAAAGCAATAATAAGAAAAAAAGAAAAAAAAAAAAAAAAAAAAAAAGAAAAAGAAAAAAGAAGAAAAAAAGAAAAAAAAAAAGGAAATCGAAAAGAAAAGAAAAATAATATGCAAAATAATTCGTATTTAGTAATAACGTTTTCAATTATTTACTCTTTTGCACGAGCCTGTAAATAATTTCTTATCGTATAATAGATTGCAAATGAACTGCGAACCGAGGATTTTTTTTTTTTCCTTTTTTTTTTCTTTATCCATATTCATTGCTAAATTTATTTACGCTTAAATTTTCCTTTTGGTGAAAAAAAATTCTACTTGAACTCAATCCCCAACTCTTTCTCTCTCTCTCTCTTTCTCTCTCTCTCTCTTTCTCTTTCTCTCTGTCTATCTATCTATCTCTTTCTTTTTCTATGCGCATAAACATACACTAACTAGTTTAAAAAATGTCTAAAAAAATTAATTCTGATTTTTAAAATAAGCTAGAAACATTTTTGCCACCTTGTATATATGCACAAAGAGAATCAACATAAGAGAATCATACGTGTGTATGTGCGTAAATGTAGATACGGATATAATCAATATAAATATATAAATATAACAATATAAATATATATAATCAATTCTCTAATGATGATCGTGTAACCATGAAATGGAAAAAAAACATGTGTGCATGCAAAAAAAAAAGAAAAAAAAAAGAAAAAAGAAAAAAAAAAAATAGAAAAAGAAAAGAAAAGTTGTCGTTATTTTTAATCTCTCGTCCAGAAAAACAATTTCGTAAAAAGCTTCGTGATCTAAATCTCCTCTGTTTGAAGGGATACATGAAAAAGACAAAAAAAAAAAAAAAAAAAAAAAAAAGAAAACGGAAACAAAGAAAGAAACCTAAAAAAAAGAAAAATATATACACAAAAAAAGAAAAAAGAAACGTATAAAAGCCAGAGTGAAAGAGAATGAAAGAAAGAGAGAGAGAGAGAGAGAGAGAGAGAGAGAGAGAAAGGGAGAGATAGAGAAATTTTTACTTTGACCTATAGAAAGACGTCTCGCGAAGCGCGAGAATTACGAAAGCGAGCGCGGAAATGCGCCTTTTACATGCGAGCCCATTGTGTTTCCTCGACTGCGATTACGCGTTCGCTTATGCAAACCATCCAGGTCCGTTATTATCAGCGCTTACATGCACGTGATAAAAGTTCAAGGTACCGGATCTCCGTTTTCTATCAACGCGCACGCACCGCGCATATTCACATACATTTAACATATTAACATACATTATGTTTTGTCATATATATATATATATATATATATATATATATTTCTTTTCTTTTTTTAATAAACGAAGAAAGTGAATGAGAAAAAGAAATAAAAAATTCCATTTCGAACGCGCGAAATTGAAATTATTAAAAAAAAAGAAAGAAGAAAGGGGAAGGGGAAAAAAAATGTAAATTTTTGATTTAACGAAATCGAAAAAAATATATGTCTATATATATATATATATGTGTGTATATAATATAAATTTTGTTCTTACAAAATGGAAATAAAATGAAATACAAACAAAAAATGTATTTCGAATTCTCTAAATTCCGAATAAAAGGATATACATACAAA
>NC_140816.1:7227500-7240000 GCF_050613455.1 Vespa mandarinia | reverse complement strand
CAAGTCTGAAACACCAAAAGACAAGATCGATTCTACTTACTATTAATAAATTCCTATTGAGTATTAGAGTATAGTTAAAGGAAGAAGAAAACGAGATATAAAACGAAGGAAAATTGAGAAAGATAGAACTCGGTTGTTTCACAAAGATCGTTATCGTTGTATTCGTGAAATTCAATCTCGAGTAATTAACGTTCGAGATTTACCGATGGCAACATTTTCGAGGACTATCCTCGAAACGCTTTAGAGAACGAAGGACGTTCGGTTATTCAAGTGGGTTACCACTTAAATTTGTTAATACATTTCCATGAAAATGGCGGCAAAATTGAAGGCAAATATGCGCTTTAAAAAATAAAAGGAAATAAAAAAAAATGTTAATCACATTTCGAAATTCGATCTAAATATATGATATCGTAAGGATAAATAAAAACATATCGATTATTTCGAATGATTTTTCATTGAATAATTTATCGATATCAAATTATTGATCGTTTTTTTTTTTGTAATAAAACGTAGACCGATACTGTCGACATATATGCCCATTTATACATACACATCCATATATATATATATACATGTATGTGTCATGTCGTGTATTTTGATCGCTATTACTATGTATTATTATTGTCTACATCATAATTAATTATTGTATATCTTTAATAAATATTTTAGCTAACCTCTAAAATGTCATATTAAATTGCTAACCTCGAAAGTGTCTGGCAACGACGAACGTGAAATAATTGGCACATACACGGGATACGATATTAGTCAAGTATTTTTAATGAGCAGTTCAGTGAACGTTTGATATGGATATATATGTATATACATACACACACCTATATACATATATATATATATGTATATGTATATATATATGCACAGGATAAGTATTATAACGAGATGAGCGGAAAAAAAATTTCCTCGATAATATAATACACAAGAGGCACGTGTTCGTAAGCAATTAGTTGAAAAACATTTCGAAAGCAAACGTGAATATAAAAATGCTAATGGTATCTTTATACTACTTATCTTATGATATTTTCGAACTTCCTCAATTCTAATAAAACTTTGAATTTCACTTGAAAGTAGAACGAATAATCGACGATATAATAAAAAGGCGGTAAAACGTATAAAAAGTCAACGAATACAAAACGACTACTGAATTAAATTCAATCGGTCTCACCGGTGCCATCTATTCTTAATTCGTTCAAATACATACGTAATTTCCTATTTAATTTTTTGCAGTTTGTATTACCGACAAGAATTAGATCGTAGTGCCGTTATCGGTAAATATCAGAATTACCAAAAATAATATTAGATACATTCGAAAGTATGAAACGTGCGAGTGAATATTAATTATCGAATAATATGATTGATAAGTAAACAAAATGTCATCGATTAATTTGACGATTGTTTGCGTTGTTTACAATAAAAATATTTTACAATGCAAGCAATATTAATTGGTTGATTCACACTACGTGTGAATTTGCTGTTTATTAAAAATGATAATGAAGAATGATTATTAATATCAGAATTAATATATTCAATTTTATATCATAATATTACATTGAAAATTTTTATTTTTATAAAGTTTATATTTGCGTCGATAAAACAGATTTCTATATATCCGAAAGTTGCTGTAGCGATAGAAAATAATCTTCACGAGATATTGAAAGATAGAGCTACCGCCTCTATCGCTGTTCTCAAAAGATATATATATATATATATATACATATGTGTGTATGTGTGTATATACATGTATATGTATATATAAAAAGATTTTATATTTTATTATTAAGAATGTCATTAAGAAAAAGTATTTTTTTTCGTAATAAATTTTTAAAGGAAAAAAATAAAATCATAGGAAATATGAAAATATAAGAGAAAAATTGACTCAAAAAAAAATAGAAAAAAAAAAAAACCACTTCTTTGTTTCCGCCCGGGATCGAACCGGGGACCTTGTGCGTGTGAAGCACACGTGATAACCACTACACTACGGAAACAGTTGAAGGTATTGCTTTAATTATATTTTATATACCGTAAATAATGATATAGTTTATAAGATAAACAATAATTTAAGTAATAAAATATTAACGCATTAAAAAAATCTAATATATATGACTCGTTGAGTATCATAAAATGAAATTTCTCGAATAACATTAATCGATCATTTATATGAAAAATATATGTAATTAAAAAATGTAATAAATTATAATAGAAATTACAAATTAATCGATCTATTCTGATCGTTCGTATATGAACGAACAATATTTGTATTAATTATTTATATTTAATGAATAAGAGGATATATATATATGCAGATAAACGTGAGAGATAGAAAATCAATGAATACGATATGTATTTATAATTGAAAAAGAATCAGAGTTTTTAAGTAAAACTTTTGTGTATTTCATGATTTTTTTTAATAATAATAATAATAATAATAATAATAATAATAATAATAATAATAATAATAATAATAATAAAAATAATAATAATAATAATAATAATAATAATAATAAAAATAAAAAGAAAAATAATAATAATAAAAATAATAATAATAATAATAATAATAATAAAAATAATATATGTCGAACTTTAATCATTTGGAGCATACTCACACCCACACATATTTTAATAGATCATCTAACGTTATATTCGTTCTCTCTCTCTCTCTCTCTCTCTCTCTCTCTGTCTCTCATCTTACATAAATGCGGCGTGATTTTCGTTTCTCCTTTTTTTCATTCGTACATCTTGAAAAAAATATTTATATATAAAAATTGACAAATAGTATACATAAACTCATTGTCTGACAGATAATATACAATTGATCACACGGAAAAAGGCAAACCTTATGTTTAAATAATCATCACAATACGATATCATTTGTGAAGGAATGCGTTAGAAAAAGTCACTTGTACGTTTTCATATCGTCAGATCTTTTGTATTCTTCTTTTTTATTTATAAGAGAAGAAAATAAAAAAACAGAAGAAAAAAAAAGAAGAAGAAAAATAAAAACAAAAAAAAGGAAAAAGAAGTTCCTTGCACTTTTTTCTATTTTCTTTTCCTTTTTGCTCTTTCCTACATCTTCTTTTCTTTTTTCTTTTTTCTTTTTTTTTTTTTTTTTTGCTAACACACGCACGTGCACACACACATACACACACACACACGCACACAGTATTTTACATATACATCACGCAAATCCCCGTTTCGCAGATTAAAAATTTTTTACAGAACGAACAGAACAAAAGTTCCTAGTCGATAGATACCATCGAGAATCGATTGGCCTTCCTCGCGTGAGAATGTTTTTGACTGTTTTTCTCTCTTTCTCTCTCTCTCTCTCTTTTTTTTTTCTTTATTCTTTGGGATCTAACTCGTCACGCGAAGTTCGGCTTTTAGGTCCCTTTTTTTCTTTTGCGATCTGCGCAAGAAGAAAAGAAAAGAAAAGAAAAAAAGGAAAAAGGAAAGAAAAAAGGAGAAAAGAGAAGAGGTACACGCGTAAAAAAAAAATGGAAAAAAAAGGAGAATGAAATGGGAAATGAAAAAAGAAAAACCCAGTCCCCGTAATCTCACGAAGAAGTTTTCACTTGATCATCATCTCTTTCGTAGTCACTTAGGAACTTTTGGACTGACTTACCTACCCTGCGTGTCTCATTAAAATAATGAATAAAATAATAATATTAGAGTCCCTGTTAAAGGACGGGAGGGTTTTAATGAAATTTTTTACTTTTTCGGTAAAAGGTTTTTAGAAAATCACTATTGCGTACGACGTTCCCGTATCCAAGGCACAAAGTGAAGAAGACGAAAGACTTTTCAAGAGATTCGTCCTTTTATTAATTAATCCTTCCCCTCTATCTCCTCCCCCTCCTCCACCACCTTCTCCTTCTTCTCTTTCATTCCCTCTACGCTACTGTTTTTCTCTTAATCTTAATATCAAATTTTGTCTTAATATCAAACTTTTTTCTGTTTGTATTTTTTTCTTTTTTCTTTTTTCTTCCGTTTGTTTTATTTCTTCTTCTTTTTAATCGTAAAGATCTAATCAATAATATAAATAATCGATCTTACGGTTATTTCATTATCATTCGTCTCTGAGAGTTCTTATTGGTTCAAAAGAGACAGGAATAAAAAAAAAAAAAAAAGAAAAAAAAAAGAAGAAGAAGAAAAAACAGAGAAACAGAAAAGAAAAGAAAAAAATAGAACAAAAAAAGTTCAAGAGAAAACAAAGGAAAAAATAAAAAAAAATAATCGTCGAGTACTTTTCAAAATGATCTCTTGAAAAGATTTTTATTTCTCTTCGAAAAATCAATCCCAAAATTTTTCTTCAATATATATTCAATATATAAATATTGTGATGATATTTGTATGATAATAATTAAAAAAAAAAAAAAAAGAAAAAAATAAAAAAGAAATTGTGTAAAAATCATCTTACCAAACGAACATTCGCTCTAATTCGTTACACGTGCCACTCACATGCACACATATATACCCACATTCTCTCTCTCTCTCTCTCTCTCTCTCTCTCGCTTTTAAAAATCAATATTACTATTAGAATATTATTTTATCGACAAGCTACCATAATAATAATCATAATCATAATCATAATCATCGTCATATACACGATATATCGCACCTGAGGGGCATTTAAATACATGCATACATATACATATACATATACATATACATATACATATACATATACATATACATATACATATACATATACATATACATATACATATACATACATATACATATACATATACATATACATATACATATACATATATATATATATATAAAAAAAGAAGTCTCTTTAGAGGAAGTCACGTCGGACCAATCGTCATTCGATAGCGATAACGATCCTCTCCTCTCTCACCCTCTTCATCTCTCTCTCTCTCTCTTTCTCACACACTCATTCGCTCTCTCTCTCTCTCTCTCTCTCTCTCTCTCTCTTTCCTTCTCTTCCGAACGTAATTTTATTCAGGAAGGCCACTTTCGTCTTTGCAAATCCTCGAACGGATGCAATTCTCCGAGAGCGTTACCTCTCACTAGCAAAGAAAAGTTGTATGACGACTGAGGATCGAGGAAAGTCAACGACCGGATCGAATCCTACCTCTTTTTACGTATTAAATGTATTTTTACGTATTAAACGGGAAGATTTTATATACTTTTACCTTCCTCACTGTCCTCTCCCCACCACCTCTTTCCAACCAAGTAACCAACCAACCAACCAACCACAAGCCCGGCCGGCTTCCTCTCTTATATCTATACATATCATCTTCCAATTCCACCCACATAATGATATCAAATAATTAACATTATTTTATTTCAGGCTTATGGATAACGTGGATCCGTTAAATACCTCGAGGATGTATTATGAAGATTATGAAGATTATGATGAGATCGGCTACGTCTATAGTCCCTGTGAATTTGATTGGGCACACGGTATCCCAAATGTGGTCCTAGATACGGTACTGTACGGAATATACGTTGATCCGTAGAACGAGTATCCCTTAGTGAATGATGATCTTGTTTTATCGCGCCTAGATAATCGGGAACGGGTTGCGTTTGTTGATTTCCTCCTCCTCCTCCTCCTCCTCCTCCTCCTATAGATCCGCCAGCTCCTATAGCAGGTTGAAACTGTGATACACCGTAAAGTACGCCAATAGATCTTCTAGAAAGCTCTTGTTGATGTTTCCGCTTTTCCTCATTCAATTCACGCTGACGTCTTCTACTTTGCGAGGAACCACTCTCAGTTGAATTGCTATCCTCGCTAGTACCTAATCCAGGATCGCGTTCCTCGAATGCCGCCAAACTTGTGGACGGACTCGGTTGAAGAGATTTTATCATGCCTGTTTGATGATAATAGGACAAAGTCGGATGAGGTATAACAAAAGGTTGTTTAAGTTTATCGATCAATTCTTTCTCCATTATAACATTTCTCTTTACCCTTTCAACGTCGTTTTCTTGATCGTCATTACTATTGGAACTTGTACAGGAACCTGGACCAAATATCGACAATAATACTGGCAATAAAAACAGACCGTGCATGGCACCAATGAATATAACCAAAAATACCATTTTGAAAAATACCAAGAATATATATGTACCGGCTAATAATAATGCAACCAAGCCTAATATAGTTGATGCGGCACCTTGTACAATCGGTAAACCCAAACTGTACAAACTTTCTTTAACCCTATCCTCGGGCGTGACTTTCTTCGAGCTCATATAAGCGTAACATATGTGAGCCGTGAAATCAACGCTGAATCCAATGCACATTATCAGATTTATCATAGAAATGCTATCGAGATTAACGTTCCATAGGGCCATGTAACCGGCCACCCCCAATTCGATCGAGACGATACAAAATGCCACCCAAAGGCAACACAATACATTTGGTATGAAGATAAAACTGATAAGCATCATTACCAATGCACCAAATATCATGCATTGTATACTCGTAGGCCTTACCAATTCGAATTGATCGAAAAATACGAAATACGGATGGAATACGCTAGCGTTTAATGATGAATCCTTGCATATCTTTCGTAATTCCTTTACCATTTCTTTCTCCTGATTCGTACCGCTTACGTTTACAGCTTGTATCAAAAATCTACTTGCGACAATGTGCTCGTCGTTATCGTCAAATTTAACATCGAGGGAAAAGGTACTAGTCGAATATAACCATATCTCTTTTAACGCCTTGACAAAGTTACCCTCGTCTTTGATGGTAACATTTAGGTAGTCCTCGTTTCGCGATACATAACTTAGGAAGCTGCGCAACCAGCTTTCCGTGTAGATCGGTGCGCTTATATATGAACTAGCCTCGAGGGATCTCGTGAGGTTCTCCATTTGTTGCTGTATCTCTGGATCGCTATAGTCGTACTCGCCGGACACTACCACCTGTAAAATTAGAAAGAGAATGTCCGTGTATATACATCTTACATTAATATGTCCATATATTACATTTCTCTCTTTCTCTGTATACACGTACGTACGTATGTACATACATACATTCATACATACATACATACATACATAAATGCACACAAGTTTGTATGTGATGTGAAAGAGAAAGAGAAAGATGGAGAAAGGAACTGCATAGGATACAAACGTAGATAGGATGTGTTTGCGTGAAAGCAATCTCGTGAAAGTGGTCCTCCAGGGACTTTTTTTTGGATCGACAGACGAGTCAACATCAATGTGTATGGGTTGCTGAGGGAGGAGGAAGACTAAGAGGAGTAAGGGGAGAATGGACACACGCACACATACACACACGTATAGACATTTTACGCAACGACGTAAAATGTTTTTACGTTTTCCATCTTATAACGAAACAAACCAATCTTTCTCTCTCTTTCTCTTTCCTTTTGTTTCATCAATTTTTTTTTCTACTTTCCTTCTATACAAATTCCATATTATTTTTATTCCGAAAAATTTCCTTTTATCGACAAAAAAATATTCCAAGTACGATTATTAAAACTGATCTAATTATAACGACACATATACACGTATGTATGCGTCTCTAATAAAATGACATTAGAATATATTTGAAAGAAATAAATGTTGTCTATATTCGGTTAAACGTTATATAAATTCAATAACATTTTAATATCGTAATTAATTCATACGAAGATTATAGAATCGAAAGATTTTATTCAATTATTTTACGACAAAATGGAATTAATATTTCTGAAATATACGTATATATATATATATATATATGTATATAAATCGATCAGCTTCTTCTCGGTTGATTAAAGTCGTCGTCGTCGTAATCATTGACGCAATACACAAGTTGTTACTTTTCACAAACTCAGTTGGCCAGCCAACACGGAGAAAGTTGTTTTAAGTGAAAGAGAAGTGTTACCACTTAAGACAGGAGAGTAGAGTGGTAAAATATATATAAGAGGGGAAGGGGAGAGGGGCGGGGGGGGGGAGGAGAGACGAGGAGGAAAAACGTGACATAATTATTGTGCGTGAAGTATACTCTAAATACTTACGGCAGGTTCGCTTCTTATCGTAACAGTCGATTACGAACGTCTTACAATTCGAACATTACAAACATGTATATATATATATATATATATATATATACATTATTATTAAATCGTTCGAATATTCGTTATGAGAAAGTCTTCGTTAAAATTTTATCCTCTTTCGATGTATTCGAAAGAAATATCAAGAACGTATCGAAAGTGAAATTTTCGAAGGTGCGTCCGTAGAAATCGTTACGAGACCAATTATGCAATCTTTAAATGTTCCGGTTTAAATTTAAAGATATGTATTTTACTTGGAGACTTGAATCTTTCTCTTCTTTTTTTTTCTTCTTTGGTAAATTGTTTTTTTTTCCGAAATGTTAATTAAACATATATATAAATAATATATATATACATAAGTCCGCCTCCTATCAATTGTATCCTAAGTCTACAATAAGGATATATATATATATACATATACAAAGTACTACTCATAAATCAATGCACTATATACACTAATGTCTACTAGTGTTTATACAGTATGATATATACTAAATAAACACAAAGTACAACTCGTAAATTAACGGATACCGGGTGTCTCTACGTAGGACGATATATATTCATAAGTTAATATATAATACCGTATTAAATAGTATGACACATATATACTACAATAATATGTACAATATATACAACAAGAAAATATTGTTTCAATGTAATTCTCGTTAAGACAATTTTATCATTAATCGTTCGGTTTAAAGAACCAAACGAATCAAACGTCAAATAAGAGATTTAAATTTTAACGAATCATCATTCATTGTAAATAAATCCTAAATAATTTATTCAAAATAATTTCTATGCTATCTTCCAAGTACCAAATGCTTTTTCGTTTTTCTTTCTTTCTTTCTTTCTTTCTTTCTTTCTTTTTGTTTTTTTTTTCTTTCTCTTGAGGATTCAATTTCTTCATCTCCTCGGTTTTTTTTTTTTTTTTATTTCTTTCTCTTCCATTTGTAAATAAATAAAGGACAAATATTAAAGCGTATACTCTACAAAGAATAATCTTATTTAATCTTAATCCGAAATATATATATATATATATATATATATATATATATATATATATAGAAAAAGAGATAGATAAATAAATAGATAGATAGATATAGATATAGATTAGAAATATCATGTAAGAAGAGGAATGTTGTGTAATTTAAACAAACCTGTATTCTATAAGGAAATTCACGGAAGTAAAAGTCTTCGCGATCATAGAAGGCAATCGAGTAAGAATCTTCCTTGGAAAGCTTTCGTCGATCCAATCCTTCCTGTAGCGTAGTCAGTCCGTATAAAGCACCAAGTAAATAACATATGAAAATGAATATGATAATGGCCTTGACAGGACGACAATTCAAAGCTGCAGCCAGATAATCTCGGAACCAGGTCATGCATCCGTGTTCAGGATTGTCAATTGGATTCTTTGGATCGTCTGGATCGACTCCTCCGGTACAGAACAATCGATAAAGCCAAGATCGATGAGCTACAATCGGATAAAATGAAAATGAGAAAAAAGAATTAAATAAACTTTGCATTTTCATTAACGAATATATATATATATATATATATATATATATATATTCGTTAATGAAATAAATAAATTAATTAATTAAAAATGAATTCGAATGATATATTTAAGTTTAATTATATTGTAATAATATTTTTAATAAGAAAGTTTTCGAATAATAATAATAATAATAATAATAATAATAGGAACAACAACAATAACAACAATGATAATAATAATAATAAAGATTCACTTCCCATTATTATTCTTCCATTATTATTATTATTATTATTATTATTATTAAAATTTAACGAATAAAAAAAAGAATCATTCGATTCAATTTATTATATATTACTATTCACATTCAACAGTGATATAAAAGAAGACATTTATAATTAAAATAAACATATATAATAGATCGATAAACTGTGAATATTAGAGAAGAGATTTCTTTCTTTTTTGCTTTTCTTTTTTTTTTTTTTCTTTTTTTAAATTCATTCAATCGTACATTGAATAACATTTGGAATAAAATAAGAAAAAGAATCTCGATATATAAATGTACATACATAACACACATACATACATACATACATATTTACATACATAACTATGTATTTACACATATAAATATCGCGATGCACATAATCGAAGATTTCGAGACGAAATCGAGAGAAAGCATGGCGTGCCATTACTATTACAATTCTAATATTAGTAAATAGTAGTACTACTACTACTACTACTACTACTACTACTATTACTATTACTATTCTACTACTATTATACTTTAGTCGTTACATAAGGGAAGGCGATCTAACGAATAAACGATACTCGAAGCATAATACTCGTCTATTTTCTGACGTAATATGCCTGGTAGGTAGTAGGTAGGTATATATATATGTATATATATATATATATGTATATATGTATGTATGTATGTATGTATGTATGTATGTATGTATGTATGTATGTATGTATGTATGTATGTATGTATGTATGTATGTATGTATGTATGTGTGTGTGTGTGTATGTATGTATGTATGTATGTATGTATGTATGTATGTATGTATGTATGTATGTATGTATGTATGTATGTATGTATGTATGTATGTGTGTGTGTGTGTATGTATGTATGTATGTATGTATGTATGTATGTATGTATGTATGTATGTATGTATGTATGTATGTATGTATGTATGTATGTATGTATGTATGTATGTATGTATGTATGTATGTATGTATGTATGTATGTCCCGTTTCTAAAGGAGGCGTAACGAGATTTCAAATCGGGCTCCACGAAACGACGAAACTCGGCCGATGACAATGCATAGCCCTCCTCACCTTCCTCCTCATACTCCTCTCAACCATTTCAAAATCACCTTTTCCTACAAAAAAAAAAAAAAACCTTCAACTCCTATTTTACCTCTACGTACTAAACGACGACTATGACGACTATCATGACGACTACCATGACGATGACAATGACTATAAAAACGACTATGCGACAACTACGACGACGACGACGACTATAACGACGACGACGACGACGCGTATGAAAGCATCGGAGCAGACCATTGTGTTATACTTTTCTCGATATCGATGCCAAAGTGAAAATTTCTCAGAATGCTACTTTTGCTCTGTCTCTTTTTATCTCTCTCTCTCTCTCTCTCTCTCTCTCTCTCTCTCTCTCTCTCTCTCTCTCTTTTTTTTTCTCAATCTTTCTATGCCCTTTTTATAATTCTCTTATGAGCGCACGTGTACGTGTGTGCTTCGTATATATTTATATATGTGCGTTTTCTTTAAGGGGAGGGGGAAAAATAGAAAAAAAAATTGATGAGAGAGAGAGAGAGAGAGAGAGAGAGAGTATGAAAGATATACGTATGAAGGAATCTCTTTAGTAAACTTCTTTTCTTTTTCTTTTTCTTTTCTGCTTTTTCCTTTCCCCCCCCCACCCCTCCACCCTTCCTTACTAGTTTCTATTTCCCTTTCTCGTAACTTTTTCAATTTTCTCCTGAATGCAAACCTTTTTTTTTTTATTCCCAAAGTGAAATCTCCTCGATCATCGATCAATTTGACATAATATCGAATTTTATATAATATCGTAATTATGTATATAAATATCTATAAAATATATATATATATATCAGATATTATACATTGTCTTTATATCCAGATATTATCTTGATATTATCTTGATATCTATAAAAATCATCTGTAGAATTAGGATCGAGGTGATAAAAATTGATATCATAATTTTCAGAAATTTCAGAAAAAACGAACGAACGAACGAACGAACGAACGAATTGTAAAACTATTAAATGGATACAGTGAATTTTATTCATGAAGTATTAAGTAATAAAATTGATCATCTTCTATCAACAATCGACGAGTTCTGAGAATCGTTATGGGATCTACATGAATATCTTCTCTCTCTTTCTCTCTCTCTCTCTCTCTCTCTCTCTCTATCTCTCTCTCACTCTATCTCTATCTCTGTCTCTCTTTTTTCCTCTCTCTGGTCATAATAAAAGTTGCTGAACAAAACGATCTGAGGAAAGAAGTTGAAAACACAAAAAAGTCAAGCAATAATGAAGTAATAAAAGTTGTCAGCATAATTTTCGTGTCAGGATAAAATTCGTTGTTAAAAATATAATACTATTATAAATGACCATTTTCACGTTCCATTCTAATACAAGTCTATTCTCTCGTTTATCTAGAAAGTATGTTCTTCGTATAATAATAATAAAAAAAAAAAAGTATATGAAAGTACAAATAAAAACGAACGAATGATACGTTTGAGGTAACAGTCCCTTGTGAAAGTGATTCCGGGTAAAGAGATGGAGAAGGAGGAGAGGAGGAGGAGGAGGAGGAGGAGGAGGAAGAGGAGGAGGAGGAGAAGTCAGTACTCTCTTTGAGAAGTTCGATAGGTGTCTTCTTTTATATCTCTCATTATCTTTTAAAAATTTAATTAA